>NW_028301615.1:40402878-40705909 GCF_987345545.1 Pholcus phalangioides | reverse complement strand
AGAAGTTCAAAAAACCGAAAATTTTTCTCTGCCTCCTGGTCTCTATTCAAAGGGTGAACAATTAACACGTCATTTTGAAAAAATTAGTTTTCAAATGTTGAAAAAGGGTATGTCGAGAATAATTGTACCACCGAACCACGAGTTAAATCTTTCTAGGGAATTAGCGGATATTCTGGGTTTTGAAAAACTAAACTATCCACATGGTATATATTATTCAAAACATGAAATCGAGTTGTTTGCTGGGGTTTCAGAAATATTTATCTATACGGATGTCATTTCGAGTCAAATTGTCGGGAATATAATGGCACCTCTACTTAAAATTATACCAGTGTTAAAAGAAAAAGAAAATGAGCAGATCATAATTAGCTTTCCTAATCCGTTATATTGCTCTGTGTCGAAAAATTTTATCGAATCAATTGAAGTTATTTTACGTGATTCATCTGGTTCAAAAATTCGTTTCCAGTCAGGAAAAGTTTTTTTAGTCTTATCTTTCATGGAGATATAAAAGAAGCTACTTTTTTCCAGATTCTTATTATAGTGACTAACATCTAATGTAACCATGTTGTGCGCGCGAGCTTGTTGCAATTACTATATTAATCAACAAACCGGAGAAGGCTTACCATATTTTCAAGGCAGGTTAATTCAGCGGGGAAATGGCTTTTTTTCTAATATATTTAGATATGTTACACCATTTCTAGCCAAAGGTGGTCGATATTTGGGTCGACAGATTTTGAAAACATCTGCTAACGTTGCAAATGATGTAATAAGTGGTCAGGATTTTAAAACAGCTACTAAATCCAGATTGACACAAATGCGTGATTCCATTGCTAGCGATGTTATTGATAAGATCCAAAAAGGTTCTGGCCGAAAACGGCGCAGGATCACCAAAAAAAAATTAACCAAGAAAAAGCGAAAAGATTTATTTTCTTAAAGTTATAAAAATAGGCGATTGAAACAAAATATCTTCACATTTAATTCCAATATGGAACAAAGAGGATGTCCGTGTTTGAAATCAGAATTAGATATTTTTGAAAAGCCATTTATTCAAGTGGCTGTGGATGATTCTACTTTTGTAGAAGTAAAACCAATCGCAAGTATCTCACAAAAAGGTCCAATCGAGTTTTTAGTAAGTGGGAGTAACACTGAGAAATACATAGACCCTTCGAATATTTATTTACATTTGAAAGCTAAAATCGTAAAACAAGACGGTACAGATTTACCCGAAACTTCTAAATCCACACCGATAAATTATATTTTGAATACATGTTTTTCTTCGTTGCAAGTATTTTTGAATGATAAACCAATAAGTAACTACGCTAATTATGCATACAAGGCATATATTGAATCGCTTTTGTTCACCTCGAGTACAGCACAAAAAACTCATTTGACTAGTTCACTGTTTTACATTGACACTGCTGGCAAAATGGATGATCATGCCCCTCTGAACTCTTTAAACTCCGGTCTTAAGCACCGTCATGAACGTTGCAAAGCCTCCAGAGAGATGGATTTGTTAGGTCCATTACATTTTGATTTAGCCAACCAATCAAAACTCTTATTGAATGGAGTTGATCTTACCATAAAGCTAGAACGCGCTAAAAATTCATTTGTTCTAATGAGTGATGTATCTGACACCAAATTTGAAATTACAGACGCTAGTCTTTACGTTCGAAAAGTACAAATAGCTCCGTCTGTTCTTTTAGGACATGCTAAAGCATTGGAATTAGGAAATATAAAACTTCCGATTAAACGAACTGACATACGAACTTTTACGGTTTCAGCTGGATTGGCATCCCACGTTATATCAAATGCTTTCTTAAGTGAAATTCCCAGTAGACTGGTTCTTGGTCTAGTACCAAACAAAAATTTCAACGGTGATGAAAGAAAAAATCCATTCAATTTCGGGCATTCAAACATAAATTATATATGTTTGAGAAAGGATGGCATGACGTACCCATCAAACCCATACACTCCTTCTGCAACATCCTATGTTAGAAATTATATGTCATTATTTACAGACCTGAACAAATTTTCCAGTTCTACTGATATACCAATTAGCTATGAAGATTATCCTAACGGTTTTTACTTGATAGCATGGGATTTAACTCCAGACTTTTCAAGTGAGGGTGACTGGATTTCCACCCCTGAAACATCGAATCTTTCTATCGAAATTAAATTTTCAGAAGCTCTAACAGAGACGATGACATTGATTGTTTATTCTCAAGTCCCAAAAACGATACAAATCGATAAATCTAGAAGCATTTACACTGATTTCTAAATATGAATTCTAACGATCTGTTTCAATTCGCTCATGGTGATAGTTTACTATCACCTGTGTTTGCGGGGGTTTATGCCTGTGATCAACTTCCGCAGAAAAGAAAGAATAAACACAAAGCATTTATTGTTAATCTAGACCAAAAACATAAACCGGGTTCACATTGGATATCTATGTACTTTGATAGTCATAAATGTTATTATTTTGACAGTTACGGAATGAAATGTCAAAATATATACATCTTAAGGTTTATGCATAAAAATTCAAGGACAATTGAATACAATGAAACAGTATATCAATCTCCGTTTTCAAAAACGTGTGGTATTTTTTGTTTATATTTTCTTAATCATATTGTGCGTGGAAAAAAATTAGATAAATTGACAAACAATAAAGAAAAAAACGAAAAAACAGTGTGTTCTTTTCTAAAAAAACAAGTCTTGCGATTCTCATACATTCCCCAAATTAATTTAATTCAGAATTGCACGAGTTTACTTTAAACCAATCAGAAGGTTCTATTCTTAAGACAATCTCGTCTATAAAAGCCGTGTATCATATGATTTTGATCATTTTGCAATTACAAGATGGATCGAAAATACGGTTACATCTACATCGGTTCAGATGGAAGGCCATACCATACAGGAAAAATGATATTTCCTGATATGATTTTAACAATAAAAGATGCAATGAGCCAAAACTTCAGCTATCCAGATTGTTGTCCTGTGGAATTGAAATACTTTAAAGTTCTGAACAATAAAAGAATAGTAGCAGAGTTACACAATCAATGGACTCAGAAAAATGTTGAAAATGAGCAGTTTGGATTTTGCATCATGAAACTAGAAGCAGGACAATATGTTCCATGTATATACAGCGAAATGTTTTACAGTAATATCTCACAGTGTATAAGCTATGTTATGGAAAACAATTTCGATCTACCTGAAACATCTTCAATCAAGATAGCTTATTTTAAGTTTTTAGAAACGGATGACCTCGTGAAAGAAATACATAATTTATGGCAAAAAAAGATAGACTCAGAAAATCTGTGTTATTAGCATCTTCGCATTACGAATGAAGAAAGAAAAACGACGAAGCAGCAAAGAAAAAAAAACTAGTTAAAGCCCTCTTATAATCTTAATAACCTTGATACTATTATGTTTTCGAAAAAATGGTTGTATCACTTTTTCGTTTTATGTAATATTTGTGCATATGAAATTAAGTAATAAACATATATTATACAAAGTTTGTCTCATGTTTATTAATGAGTAATTTGTGTCATTTTATCTGAGAACCTCAAAAGAAGAGTTGATCGTGAAATAATATAATTATTACTATAGTTAACTTATAACAAAAATACTAATTTTTTGATCAAAGTATTTTTATTGCAATTTTGCTTTCTTCATTTAATAATTTGTCGAAACTATAGAATAAATATATTTTTTCATGTAAAACAAAAATACCATTGAATTACTGAGTGTTTTCCACTAATTACCTGTTTGGATGTTTTTTAATGGTAATTTTATGGGAAAATGTGAAAATAACACAAATGGATTATATATGTAAGTCAAATATGTCCTTTAAGGTTGTGGGGATAGGTCTCCTGGAATTGGACTTGGAAGATTCTCATCAAGTTTGTTTTTTTTTTCCACGCTCTTAATTCATTATAGAGTGACCGTTGAAGATTCTGCCTGAGGGCTTTGATGTATAATGTGCATAGCTTGATGTCGAAACACTAATGGTAGAAGTGATTGTATGTTATGCTTATTCAACGAGCTTAAACTACTAATTTTTACGAAATCGTTTTTAATTTTTATATTTACAAACGATACATATTTCTATACTTAGTTTAATACATTTGTAAGAATATTTATATTAATCCAGTGATTAATAATATTGTGTTATCCTGATCGAGGTCGATTCGAATATTTTTGTTATTACTATGTCTTATCAATATAATTTATATTTTTGATGAGGATATGTTATTTTTTCTTCATTAATCACTAGAATTCTTTCAATATAACATATAATCAAATAAAAATAAAATGGAAATGCTGAAAATTTCAAAGGTATATAAAGCCTTCTAGTTCACAGCTGAAACTATTCGTTTTTTTTCATCACTGTCATCACAAGACCTAAAGAACGAACGAGATGTCTCTTTCTGGTAAGTACACTCAAATTTTATATTTTTCTATGAGATTCTTATGATTTATATTAGTGAACTCATTCCGTTCACTTTGCTTTAAAAAATAGTTACCTCCTCTTCTTCTTCCTCGGATGAGGATTTTTGCGCCATTCCTTCAACATCACAGGTTAAGAATAATGGTAAGTTTTTTTTAATAGGAAACTAGATAAGTTTATAATATTTTTAAAAAGATGTATTATCCTCAAAATTTATTAAAGTTTTTTCAATTAGGCGTTGAATCAAAGAAAAAAAAGATAAGTTCAAAAAATCTCCATCAAAACAGCAGTAAGTGAACAATTTTTTTAATTAAAAAAATTCCTACTCTTTATCAAAAATTTTAAGTAAATATATTTTCATAATTTTAATTTGTTAGATAATGTCATCACAAAAAAAAGAAAGAATCATGTAGCTGATGAAGAAGACATCTCATCAAAAGCTTTAAAGAGCAACGAGCAATATGACATCATCCTATTGGATGATCTGTCAACCGGTTTTAAAAAAGTAAAAACCCTTCGGATATACTTAGGGAAGGGAATTTCAATTGAAACTCAAGAATTTCAACGTGCTAACTATATAAATCTTAGCCGGAAAATAAATGATCAAGTTAAAAATCGATTTAACTTGCCATTGGATCTTCTACCCAATTTGATGAAAGGGATAAAGCATCTGAACGATGCATTGAAAAATGATGACGTAAAATGAAAATGATGAAAAAAAACGAATCCTGTAATGCTTTGATAATGATCATGTCCTTAACCACCCCAATACCACAACAATAGTAATTAAAATACTTATCAACCATGTTTGTTGAAACTCATTCACCATTTAATGGTTATATTAGACAATACATAAAGAAAATAAGTGAAATCGACCCAGAAATGGCTTTAATGAAACATAATAAAAAATTCAAAAAGATTATTCAAAAGAATATTATAATGAATAGTTTAAAAATGTTTATCACACTAACAATTGTACTTAAAAAGTTTGTGAACAATATGTACATATATAGAACAGCTTACTTCACATCGAAAGCTATGGTTATAATCACTAGCAATCAGATTAATGCTAAATTATTAGAAGCTTTTTCAAAAATCCTCAATAGCATAGAAACTTACACACAGCAAGGAAGTGGATGGATAATTTTTAAAGTCTCCGAAATACAAATTAATGTCGGAATATATTACCAATGGAGAGGAGGTTGCGGATACGTTGTTTTACCAAAATCTCTTAGAAACAAAAAATGTATATTAACCATTAATTGCAATGATAATTTTTGTTTCCTGTATGCAGTTATTGCAAAACTTTTTCCTTCCAAATTCAATAAACAAAGACATAAAAATTATAAAAAGTTTTTCAAATTTTTCAAATTAAAAAATTTGTCATTTCCAATAAAATTGAGAGATATAAACACATTTGAAAGCTTGAATCAAATATCTATAAATGTATTCGGCTTCGATGAATTTGTTTTCCCACTTCGAATTAGTAACAGAAATTTTAAAATTTCTGTAGATCTTTTGCTTTATAAAGATCATTATTTTCTCATTAAAAACTTTAATCGATTTATGCATACTAAAAAAAAACTGTATTTTTTTTGTAAAAATTGTTTAATAGGTTTCCAAAGAAAATCAACACTGAACAACCATTTAATTTCATGCATTCATAATAAAGCTCAAAAAATAATCATGCCAACAAATCCTGTATTAAAATTTACAGATATAAAGAAAATGTGCAAACATCCTTTTATAATTTTTGCAGATTTCGAATGCATAACAAAAAAAATATCTGGAGTTGAACCATCACCATTAAATTCTTATCAAATGGATAAAGAAGAACATCAAGCTATATCCTATTGTATAATAGTTATCGAGAATAATGAAAACATAATATATAAAAAGTTTTATTGTGGAAAGAATGCAGCACAACATTTTATTGATATTATAACGAAGGTATCAAAAATTTTACTAAAAAGAATGAAAATATCATATCCTCTTGAGGAGAATCATGATGACATTAAAATTGACAAAAAAACATGTCACATCTGCAAACATAACTTCATTCCAGGTGATGTCGTTGTGAGAAACCATCACCATACATTACCATTAGGAATACTCGGTTATGCTCATAATTCCTGTAATTTAAGTTATCAAACGTCATACTTTATTCCTGTACTTTTTCACGGACTTAAAAACTATGACAGTCATCTTATAATTAAAGCAATACCTCCAAATGTTTTTACTCACATCAATATAATCCCAAGTTCATTCGAAAAATTCACTTCCTTCTCTCTAGATAATATTAAATTTCTTGATTCATTTTCTTTTTTAAATGAATCATTGAGTGTATTAGTAGAAAATTTAGTAAAAGATTCCTATTCGTTTCCAATATTCAATCAGGTTTTCAGAAAATATAATCAAAGACATTTATTACTAAGAAAAGGAGTTTTTCCATACTCCTATTTCAATAGCGTAAAGTTACTAGAAGACAAAAATTTACCTGATAAATTTTTTTTTCATAATTTATTAACAGGACAATCAATTACTGACTCCGATTATTATTACGCAAAAAAAGTTTGGGAATCATTTAATTGCTCAACTTTTCATGATTATTTAAAAATCTATCAAATAACAGATGTTGCATTACTAGCAGACGTTTTTCTAAATTTCCGCTCGGCAGTGCTATCTTTTTTCGAATTGGATGTAGTACAGTTTTTATCCCTCCCCCAGTTGACATGGAGCGCGGGGTTAAAACATTCTTCTGTCAGATTGGAGCTCTTTACTAATGTTAATATGTTTAATTTTATTGAAAGAGGTATTAGAGGTGGAGTTTGTTTTACAGGTCATAGATACTCTCAAGCAAATAATAAGTACACACAGAAATTTAATTGCAAAGAAAAAAACGTTTTTATATTAAACTTAGATGTAAATGGTTTATACAGTAAATCTTTAACAGAAAAATTACCTCTCTCAGAATATCGGTTTCTAAAAAAATCAGAAATCGATCAATTCAATGTTTTATCGGTGAGTGATGATTCCGATTATGGATACATTTTGGAAGTTGACTTATTTTATCCTGTGAATTATCATGAGTTACATGATAATTATCCATTGGCTGTTGATCATTTAGAAATCACAGAAAACATGTTATCACCATATCAGTTAGAAATGGTTAAAAAATTTAACATTAAATTGTCTAAAACTAAAAAACTCATTCCAAATTTTTATGAAAAAAAAAATTATATTGTTCATTACCGTAATTTAAAGTATTATTTAAAAAAAGGAATGATTCTCACTAAAATTCATAATATTTTAGGTTTCCATCAGGTAGAATGGATCAAGTCATATGTTAACATGAACAGTGAATTAAAAAGAAACGCTAAAACTGAATCAGATAAAACTTTGTTTAAATTAATGAATAATGCATTTTATGGGAAGACTATGGAAAATCCTAGAAAAAAAATAAATGTTCAGATAGCTACTTCCGTAGATCAATGCAAAAAAATAATGTCAAACCCAGGTGTCGAACAATTTACACCCTTAAACGATTCTTTAGCTATGTTTAAAGTTAAAAAACGAGCACTATTGCTGAACAAACCGATTCAAGTCGGTTTTACTGTACTTGAGTTGTCTAAGCTTCATATGTATAAAATATTTTATGAGGATTTTGTTAATTTTTATGACAAGAATGTCAAATTACTATATACAGACACTGATTCCTTAATACTTGAAATTCAAACGTCAGATGTGTATCATGATTTAAAAAACAACTTTAATCACATAATGGATTTTAGTAATTACCCTAAAAAAAGTGAATTCTATTCTTCCCATAATAAAAATATACCGGGAACACTAAAAGATGAAACAAGCGGTATTGCTATCGAGGAATGGGTATCCTTAAAACCAAAAATGTATGCATTTTCTTATGGTAAAAATATAAAAAAAAGAGCTAAAGGTTTAAAAAAATCTGTTGTTGATAACTATAACATTGATCATTATAAAAAATGTCTATTTGACAATCAAATATTTAAAGACTCTCAGAATATTATCTGTTCTAAAAATCATATTTTGAAAACAACAAAATTAAATAAAGTATCTTTGTCTCCCTTTTATGACAAAAAGTATCTATTAGATGATGGTTTAAATGTACTGTCATACGGTCATCATAAGATTCATAAATAAAAACTTTTCTAGTATGTTATATTTCGAGTTTTTTTTATAAAACTTTAACATGATTGTAACTCTTAAATTTATCTTTCTAAATTTATCATGATTGACATTATCAAAGCATTACAGTTTAAAAACTGATATTTTTTATATGTTTCAATCTTAGAAATGCATCTTATATATTCTTTGATCAGAACATAAGTATTTGAAAACGTAAAATTTCTATGTTTTCATGATTTAATGGAAATTTATATAATCATTGTTTGAATAGGTGGTGGTATATATTATATAACCAACAATTATTATATTTTGTATTTCATTGAACTTTTTTTCACTATCTATTTTTCTAAATGAAAAAATTCATACATGTTGAATCAATTTCAAAACATAATGAATGATTGTGACATTGACGTAATGAATCAATTTCAAAAGAACATTTTTTTGTTTGAATGATATTTATAAAAACACAATAAACTGTTAAAGATAATAAAACTATTGGAAATCGAATATTTTTAAGTGATATATAATGAAAAAATTATATTTAGGACATTTTAATAAAGTCTGTTTCTATCTCTGTTTATTGAAATAGACAAAATTGTTGGATGTTTGAAATATAATTTAGGATTTTTAGTATATTCCTATAGTTTGTGTGAAATAGGATAATTATTTTGATACTTTTACAGTTCATTCATTTACGTCATAGCAATATATATATATAACTGTTTTCTGACATTTAAAAAAGTTAAAAGAAAATTTATTATTATTAACAAACAATACTTCTGTATGGTGCTTACATATATATTCATGTTTATAAATGGTGGTGGTGTATTATCAAATTTGATTTCTCAGTATATTTTGGACTTTGTGAAAATTGTTATTGAGTATATTCATTTTTTAATTGCATGAATAAAACTATTTTGCAAATATTTTGTTTCATTTCTACTTAAGTCGTGAAAATTGCATAAAATCAACGTTTAGCAAATTTTTCTTCTATCTATGCTTCTACATTTTTTAAATTTTGATTAGTATGAGAATAGAAGCATATGTTTTAAATTTTACTCGTTAACGTTCACCAAATTTTGATTCATAATTGGTGGTGAAGGTGGCGGTATTTGGGGAGGATGGTGACCGCCAGTAGGTATTGTGTCGAATATCTATCACAGGATTTACAATCCTCATTCAAAACGTATCGCGTTATTCTTAAAACGAATCCTTTCTTTTACCTATAAGAAAGCCATTGTTTTCTTTGTTAAAAATTATTTTGTATTGGTTCAAGTGGTTATGAATAAAGATAATAAGAAAAATATCATGAATAATCAACGTTTAACAAATTTTCCTTCAAATGTTATTGGTAAAAACTGTGATATTTGGAGATGTAGATCGAAATCTATGCTTTTACATTTTTTAAAATTCTGATTAATATAACAATAAAAGCATATGTTTGAATTTCACTCCTTAACGTCTAGCAAATTTTGCTTCATAATTGGTGGTGAAGGTGGCGGTATTTGGGGAGGATGGTGACCGCCAGTGGGCATTGTGCCCAATATCTATTATAGGATTTACAATCCTCATTTAAAATGTATCTCATTATTCTTAAACATAATCCTTTCTCTTATATATAAGAAAGCCATTGTGTTTTATTTGTTGAAAATTATTTTGTATTGGTTCAAGTGGCTATGAATAAAGATAATAAGAAAAATATCACTTTTCATGTTAGTACGTGCATAAAAAACGACATTAGATATTTTTATGCTCGCACTAGCATATATAGTGGTATAAAACAACATCAAAAGAAAAAAGAAGACACCGGAAACAAATGATGAATAGTAAGTTTTTTTTATCTTTATAAATTTTAACACTTGAAACACATTTATATTTTCTACTATTAAAGTGCATAAACCTGTAAATAATCAAAACCCTTAGGTTTGGGATTGAAACCAGAAACCCTCAATTTTGGGATTGGAGCCAGAAACCCTCAATTTTTGGATTGAAGCCAGAAACACTCAATTTTGGGATTGAAACCAGAAACCCTCAATTTTGGGATTGAAGCCAGAAACCCTCAGGTTTGGGATTGAAGCGAGAAACCCTCAGGTTTGGGATTTGAAGCCAGAAACCCTCAGGGTTATACTACTCCCATGGGCCCCCACATCCCGCAGTAGAGCCCTAGGCTTGAAATCTTTGGTGGGCCCCTGGTCAGACTCTTCACGCTCCACCCCTCACTCTCTAATATGAATTCCGCAGTGAGAATTACCTCTGTTCTCTGAGCAGGAGCCCTGCCAGACCCACTCTTATTTACGGGGGGGGGGGCGAAGATGCAGGGAAATCAGTTGAATAGGAGCTTCCACGATAAGATCTGGCACAATAATTTATGTTAATAAATATTTAAATTATAGGTGCTGCCTAGGCTCTCTTTCATTTTGCCTTTTTCTCTTTTTTTATGCGGGGGGGGGGGGGGGGATTCGACCAAAGAAAAGAAACTAAATTGAAAAAATGTTGATAGAGTGAAAAGATTCTTAACAAAGAAAAGAAGGAACTTAATTGTTTTGTTTTCAGAAACCAACTTTCTAGAGGTAGGGGACACTTTTTGTGGAAGTGCAAGAAAGAAGGTGTGTTGAGATGAATTAAGCATTGATTAGCGCATTTCAACGCTGAAAGGTACTATATTTACCTGCGCTTTTTTATTTATCCACTCGTGCTTTACCTTCAAAAATTAATTCGATTTGTAAAAATTTCCGAGAGTGAAAACACCGTCACAATAAATCTGTCATAAAAAAGGCCGCCCCTGCAATTATGCCGCCCTAGGCAGAGGCCTTGTCGTCTCATTCCTGGCCCTGGGGCAATTTACTATAAACATTTTCCCATTTCACTGAATTTCCCCCAATTATTTTACATTTATCCATTTTCCCTGACTTGCCAGGTCGCTGGGAGTCTTGATTGCATCTATGGAAATCTTTTTGCGAAAAATACATTGAAAATTCCGCGGTCAACATTTACAGTTTGTAGTATTGCTGATAGATGGCAGCACCACATTCACGATACGATAGCTGATTTTTTTTTTATACATCCCGTAATAAAAAAAAACCTGAAGTTTTTATTCATAATACTGGCAAATATTCCCCATTTTTACGTCGCACGTCCATAGAAATATGGGTCTGTTGGACTATGGTTAGCGTTGCTTGATTGTTTAACTTATTGAGAAATGGTTAAAACGTTTCTTGTACACACTTCGCAGCATTGGAATTGGCGGAAAGAGCTGCCAAAAGCGAGATAAGTCGGTGCCGTTGGCGCAGCCGCACGGTCGAATCGATCGGACAGGAGCTCACGTTTTGGCCATAAATGGATATTTTCCCGAGACCCAGCGAGTCGAAGCATGTGCAGCAGGTCCTTCGCCCCTCACACAACAACCAAAAAAAAAAAAAAAAGACGAGAGCGGATCGATTCCACCACAGCCAAAAGAGGACGGAGCCTTGGCCATGACCTTGGCTACGTCAAGCGAATTGATCCGTTGAGCTACATAAAGAATTAAAAAAAAAAACGCGAAGGCTTACCCCCTTGAAACTATCCCTTGAACGTATAATAAACGTATGCAACAAAAACTCAACGCACAACCTGCTCCAGACTGTAAAATAGTAAAAGCGTGGCAGACGCTTTTTTAAGACTGCACCATCTGTGACCAAAGAAAGGACTGAAAAACCAATAAAAACAACAACAAACCCCCCCCCCCCCTCTCTTGAACATAGTTTCACGTGGGAACAAAATATTCAAATGAATATTAAAAATAAATTATCTGTATCATCGTCCCCACATCATGCCCCTCGGCTGGGATCTTTGGCGGGCCCGACTCTATAGTCATAGGCGCTCGAACTTCGGGGTTGGGACCATTTGAGACCCCCCCCCCTCTCCCCACTTCAATAAATTTCGTGAGGGGGCTGAGCCCCCCAGAAATTCGCGAATGTACAATGCATCGCATCATTCCGCCTCCTGCGTACGATATTGAGTATATATAAGGGACGATTTTCAGCCCCTCTTCAACATTTTCTCAAGTCGGTGCCTCTGTCTATATCTATACAGTGTATTTATATCGTGGAAAAACAAAAAATGGTAAGAATCATCCTGGGGCCCCCAGGGTGGAGCCCTGTCAGCCCCACCCTTGTGGAAGCCCTGATCTATGCTACCATAACTCATAGTACTTATCAGTAATAAATCCTCAAGAGGGTGTGAAGGCGAACTTCACCAGGGCTACATAGTAAGGTCTGTTTAATCCCTTTGAAGTGGCGCTTGCCGCCTTGGCTCAGTGGGCGTGGTCTCGGAGCTGCTGTGTGACGTCACGGCCCTGATAATTTTTTAGCAGACGACATCAGCACACAAAACGTGCGTAATTGTCGTGGTTCATTTTAAGATTTTGTTGCTCGTTTTACTGTTTTAAGTGAGAGCTTTCTCGTTATAGCGTTGTTTTAGTGCCATTGGTATGCGCGCGCGTGATATTTTTGTAATCTTTCTTCAATATAATAAGTTTTTATATTTAAAATAGTTATTATTATATGGTTATTATCAGGGCTTGGATTTTCATGACCTTAAAAACGTGAAAATATGAAATGTGAAAATTCAAAAATACGGCCTTATAATTTTCCCATTACTTCATGTGTTCTTTTTCAGTTAATGCTCATTATCTTGGTACGTTAAAAAATATAAACAAAAAATTCATTTTAATTTATCTTTCTAATTAAAATTCTCTCACCAGATTCAAATGAAAACCCACGCCTACGATATTATTATACATTAATTGGACGGCTTCTATATAAAAGCAACCAAGCGCCATTTTTAACATTTTTGAGATACACCGACATCTGAACTATCGAAAAAGAGGTGGGATTTGTTTTTTACCAAAATAAAGAACCAAGTGACATATAGGCCGTGATGCCGTCTGTGTGCACTTGAACCAACTACCAAACTGAAGAGAGAACTGAATCGAAGATAACTTTAAACAACTTTTTCTGTTTTGATTTAACGGCGTTTGGTTCCTTTTATATAAAAGCCGTCCAATTGTTCTTCAGTACGTTCTAGAACTGCACTGAATTTTATGAGATGCAGTTAAAAAAAAAACCTGCTATTGTTTAGTTAGTTTTCTACGAAGTTATTTGAAAAAACTACTTTGCAAGGTTGTTGTTGTTGTTTTTGATTTTTTAAATCTGATAAAAATTACCAGATGGAGCAATATTTTAATAAGGCTTGTCATAAAGCAGACTCTAGTTTCTGCAATCTCGCCGATAGTTTTCGGGCTGCATATTGTAATGTTGCTGCACAATCAAATCACATTTGTGCTGGAACTTTTAACATATTTAACAAAGTAAAATACAGCGGTACCATCGTTCCTTCTTCTTTTAAACCGAAACCAACTCCGGTCTACCGTCATTACGCAAACGCAATTCACTGCCATTTCATCCGCTTTCAGATGTTCTGCTGAAATTGTGTATATGTTCTATACCTAACTAACACCTGATATACCTAACCGTCTACATGCATATCTACCGCTGTACGTGAAGTTCGTGCTGCCATCTGCGTCTTAAATAGTTAGTGAAATATAGTGCATGAATATTTGTACAGTTGTAGGCAAGGGAGGAAGAGGGGTATGGTGCTCCGTGCGCTGGACAAGGAAGAGTACAAAGTTTGCTTTTCGTTCGTTCAAAATTACGAGGAAGGGGTGCTTAAATGGGTACTTGCCCCAAACGACAGTCAATTTTTGTTGCGTTTAGGCATGATGAAAATGCATTGAAAGCGATGAATTAAGAAATGATTGTATAAGTGCCATAATATATCGGTGGAAAAAAAATGCCTTCAGATTAAAATTTTTGGTTACAAAATGACCAAAAGAATGATCTATTGCTTGAAAATTCGTAGTAGCTAAACTATGGCCGATAGCTCGAAAATGATCTATTAATAATAAGTGATTCAACACTCCTAAAAAAGCTCCTATTACGCATAGTTCGAATGAAAACAAAGAGATAATTAAAAATGATTAGAAAGTTTAAAAGATAATTGAAATTATCGGTTTCTCGAGTTCGCTTTCAATCACCCCAATACGTGATTCAACTGAAATAGATCCGAGAAAAGGTTGTTCTTAGCGGAAGGTACCTCATAAGCAAATGCAAGACTTCTCATTTTAAACGTTAAATGGTTGAACGAAGCAAGCCTATAAATACACAAATATTAATGACAATAATTGAAATGGTAATTTCAGAAATAATTCAAATAAATGAACAATACAGCGATTGAAACTATCGTAATTTTCAATCGCTTAACAAAGCGTAAACAATCACGTAACAAAGCGGAGCGCACTGCACCAGCACCTGACTGCACTCGGTCTACACCTTCTACAGCAAAAAGCCTCCGCACGAAGTTTTGGCGTCACTGAAGTTGTCCATTTCACCTGTAGCCATTGGATATAGCGAGCCGACGTATGCGAAATTTTTACCCTTTTTTGCGGTATAGCCAATGACTATAGGTGAAATGGATGACTTCAGTGACGTCACGAGCTAAGCGCGGAGGACACCTTCTGCTATAGAAGGTGTTGATTCGGTCCTGTCAGAGTAATTATGTCATTACCCTGACGCTGGTAACGACGCCGGCGCGTCATGAAATAGCCCTCTGTTCAAAATCCCGTTCTCCTAAAAAAATGGTCATATGATCACACATGCAGCAGTCACATCATTCGGTTCAGTTATTCAGGGATCCCGATTTCCGCATAGCCCGTGGGATATTTACCCGAGGCCCATGATTTTGGTCGCCTTAAAAGTTTAAGCAACATATATATTCAGTGACTAACCAAACATCTTTGACCCAAGTTCCGAGAGCCTCAAATTTCTGCTACGCCCAGAGCTTTTTCATGCCCAAGTCGAGCCTTGCGGTGATTTGATTACTTACGAAACGCGAAAACTGAGCATCTGTCACTTTCACTTCAAAATCTGGAAGACCGGTGGTGGCATTTGCATATGTTGTACACCTAATGTAAACATGTTTCGTTCGAAACGTGCGTGTTATGGTGCTCAAGAAGTGCTAGCCATCCATCTTCCACATTCGGAAGCGATGAATCGGCCGGTATTTGTTCGTGCGCATAAAATGCACGCATTCCAAATTTTGTGTGCGTGATCGCGGTCTGTAGAGGGACTTCTTTTTTAAAAGTCTCATTCGTTTCACGAAGTTGGAAAACCAAATTTGTGAACTGTGGCGCGTGGGGGAGGGGGGAGGGAAAGAAGTTCGAGTCCAGGTCATCGGGATGCTCACGCGACAGCACAACAGCCACCGATGGCTGAACTTTGAATTCTAACAATAGAAAAGGGTGATTAATAATAAAACATAATAATTTATTACCGGTACAAATCTAAGATCCTTTTGGAGCCCCCAGAATTTTCAGCGATGAGATTCGTATGATGAGTAGCGCGAAGAGGAGAGATACATAAATTTCATTCCCTCTTTCTCTCCTCTTCTTAAATGATGTTCCGAACTATGAATAGACCCATTTGCCTGAGAAATTACTGAAATTATCAAAAGGTGACGTGGAGCCTGGGCTTTCTACGGTTTGAAAGAAAAAGGAAAACAGCAGTACTTAGAATTCGCAATAATGGAAGGTGGTGCTGGTCCTGGAGTACATGTGTACACACACATGGCGAATTTTTAGCTGGAAAAAATATTTTCTCAAAAAATAGTGCACAGAAAAAAGTGCGTTTTGAAAATTCTTTTTGATCCACACTAAAAATACAGATCCACATATGCTGAGAAGTATCAATGAATGATAATAGAATTCGGTAATTTTGAAATCATTTTAACACGATTACCACATTTTCCATTTTCTTGAAATTCTATGCATTTCGAAGCCGAAATTACTTTTTCTAATTAGTGTTTTTCAGTTACAACTGATATTTGTTATTTCTTTGATGAATTGCACTCAAAGTAATGAGATACATCCCTCATATTCAAAACGAAAAAAAAATTGAAATAAACAAATGATATCAAGTATCTTTAGCAAAATGCCACAGTGAAAACATTTCCTTTTGGAGCAATTAATTCAATGTTTACATGTACAAATCAAGCTTTTTCATTACGGAAAACAAATCGCAAAATATAGTTTGTATCTTCAATAATTCGGATTACCGATCAGATATTTCGCGTTGGAATGGAATTTCACACACGAAATAAGAGAAACCTCCGATTTTATTTAAGTTAACAAGTAATACAGTAAAACCTCACTTTTGCGTATACCGATGGGATAAAAAAATTCGTCCGTAAAAGAGATGGGTGACCGTTAATGAGGGGTTTGAAATGCATACTTTTATTATACAAGGGGAAATGATTATTTGGCAGCAAAAGCGGGGTGATCGTACCTGAGAGGTGACCGTTAAGATGGGTTTTACTGTACATATACTCAGAATACGACATCGAAAAATGTATTATTTGGTTGTTTTTTTAAATGAATTTACGCTTATATTTAATTTTTTTCTACAAATTGAAAATTTTCAATATACGGTATATACGTATATATAAATCCGCCAGCAAAACGAATCTTTGTTTTTAAAATTTTTATCTGAGTGATGGTGAAACTTCATCATTATGCGTTGACCGGATGATCTGGCATTAGCTTGTACTGCATAGCAAAGCTTGCTCGTGCTGGGCTTCTCCAAAAGAGTTTCCAGTTTAGGGTTCTTGTTCTTCAAGCTAATGTGTTGGAAAATTCTCCGAGTTCTGCCTTGATCTTTGTTCGAGTATTTTCCACGGTTTATCGATTTTTCTTTGTAATCACGACGAATTCCTTTCGCAGGAACGAAATTTAATGTTTCTAAGTTTAAGGGAATGTTTAAATTTTGTATGCGTAGACTTTTCATCAATGTATTTTATCAACAGATCTGTTTACTTTATAAAAATCAAGCCCAACCCACCACTAGCACTATGTGAGTCATACGTAAGGTAATTTTAAAAACTTATTATGAAAAAAAGGACGGCTAGGGGCAGCAATGGATCATACAACTCCTTCATCCACTACATGTTAAACATCTGAAAAGTATTCTCACGGTGGAAAGATCACTTTTTATGCTTTAAACTACTCAAAAGAAGCAAAATTTCAAGTACTGTGGAACTTCGGTTAACGAGTGGTTTGGTTAATTTCGTACAACAAGCAAAAATTTTGAATCGAATTTCAAATTTTGATTCGGAACATGGTCATATCCACAGACGAACTGATGCAACAGCAAGAGCTTATGCACGGGATCTCGTCTAAGGAAGACGAACAGAGAAATGAGGAGTCCCTCACTTTAAATGAAATTAACGGATGTGTAGAACGTGGGAATATTTGCGCAAAGCTTTGGAGAAGAGCACCACCCCCAAATGAAGCTGTAGTAGTGAGAGCTATAAATCTGCCCAAGGATAGTGCGATATCCCATTTCCGAAAAAACCAAAAGAAGAGGCAAAAGCAAGTGTCATGGATAGGGTTCCTTTTTAAAGTCACACAAAAAGAATAAGTTTACACATGGTGAGTGCAGTGCCCCTCTCTCTGGCCGTTTAGAGTAAGTTAATTTGTAAACATTATCGTGCTGTATGCTTATTTACGACATTGTTATTCATTACCACAATTATCAAAGTTTCCATTGTTTCCTATGAGGAAGTTTGATTCGAATAACGAGCGATTCGTATAACGAGCACGTCGGCGAAACGAATTAAGCTCGTTAATTCCACTGTTCCATTTCCAAAAACAATTAATTATTCTACAAGAAACTGGGAAAATAAAGAATCGAAAAGAAAAGAAACCTAAAAACGAATGGCAAAAAGAATTTTGTGGTTTCACTCAAACACAACCGAGCAATAAGCTAAGAAAGTTGAGTTTTTCTTCATATTTCAGCGAAAATCCTATTTGAGTAAGTTATCACCCTACTTTGACCCTCCGATGCTTCCCGATGTAAACAAATATCACAAAATAAACAACACTTCATGACATTTCTCTACACACTAATAAGGTTTTTCTCCCGATAGGGAAATTCATCCCCCAGCTAAATTCACGATTTGGGACATTGTACGGCGTTCGCACACGATTCTGTACCGATCATGGTATAAAATCGAAGGGACAATGAACCCTTCATTTAACATTTTAGACACGGACTCAATCCTATAAGGGCTCCCTATGGAAAACCACCAACAGTACGTCACTCACACTCCACCCAATTCTGCAACCCTTTACTGTAAATATGAGTGAAAATGAATAGTAGTCACTATTGGAGGAATTTTTTTTTTCTATCGGGAACATCGCCAACAAAGTGCAACGGCCAAAAAATAGGAGGCCATTTTTATACTACAGGAATGGGTCTTAGTATCCATTTCCATGAATAATTACCATCTTCCTCCTCCCGAGACCTTTGTGTCTTCATTTTTCTCGGTTCTTATTGATGTCCTCCTGAGGAGGAGGAGGAGGAGGAAGCCGAAAGAAAGAATGGACGTGTCAGGCGATTCAGTTTCCGCCATTAATATCGCTTCAAGGAAGAAACTAATGGCGGATATATATATCTCGATTATTCTTCTTAAATACTGTTATTCAACGACATTATTGGATCGTTATTAGCTTAAATTGGTCGCTTTCGTTCTAAATAAAACTTCAGCAACTCTTTAGTGTACCTTCATGGACATCAAGGTCACCCAGAAAACATGTAGATTTAACTAAAGCTCCTTGAAATATCTGGCTGACTCATCCATCATATTTGAACAGAGGTGTGACGTCAGTGTTACCACTACAACAAATCGTAGTGCCCTATTCTGCTTCTTTCCCCCTCGACTATTTCCGAGACATCACTTACTACTTTACCGCACACCATCTGCAGTCATATATCACCATACGGCAATTTCCAACCAGTGGAGTTGGGTGGGAAACGAAGGTTCCATCTACCGGTAGTCGCCTCACGTTGGGTAGGTAAAGAACTTGTTTCTGATGTTCTCCCCCGGATTCGAACCTGTCTTTCTTTCTTGCAAACCGAGCACAACTAAGGTCCATTGCCATAGGCAATTTACTACTTAGTGAGTTGTGCCGAAAGTATAGATTTAACTAAAGCACTGAAATATCTGGCTGACTCATCCACCATCTTTGAGCAGGGGTGTGACGTCAGTGTTACGACTACAACCAAAATCGTAGTGCCCTATTCTGCTATAAGTGTGTGTACCTAACAGCCTGAGTGCGTATCTAGTGTTGAGTCTGATTTTCAGTGCTGCCATCTATATGTCAGAAGTGTAGTGATTGAATATTTGTACTGTTTGTAAGCCTGTTGCTCTCTGCGGCGAGGCATTTTAACGGGTGCTCGCATTAACGTCTCGAAGTTGGGAACCACAGAAAACCAACTAGTAGGGGAAAAATGGGGTTTTCAGGACAATAGGCACTCCCCACTTGCTCCCCACCAGGACAATAGGCACTCCCCACTTGCTCCCCACCAGGACAATAGGCAATCCCCACCTTACGAGGGGATGTATTCCGCAGCCCTCCGCTAGATGGCGCTCACACGCGATAAGGGATGCCTCGATAAGAGGGATGACGCTTTACTGTTTTTTTTCCCTAAATTAAATTGTTTTATTGGGGGTCGTTCACAAAATAAAATTTTTTATGCCACGCCAGGGATCTTTCCTAAATTACATTTTTATTGGGAGTCATTATTAAATTAGAATTTTTTTATGTCTGGTTGTTCTTGAATTAAATTTTTTTGTCACACAACACTCCATCTTTCTTAAATTAAACTTTTTTATGTCAGTTTTCCAGTCAATAACGTCACCCTGTGTATACCGAAGCTAACAAGAAAGAGAGGGCTATGGCACTCGAAAGTCACGTGATCAACTGGGTTATACTTTTTCTCCCAATCATCCTAGAAAGTTAAAGCTAATGACGAAAATTAAAGTTTCCAACATCATTAAATTATCGCATGACGTCACATTAGGGATCGTTCTTAAATTATCGTTTTCTCTAACTTACTTTTTTTTTTTTCAAACAGGTTTGATGAGGGCTTAAATTATTTTTTAAAATAAAAAAATTATCGTGTTTAGCAAATACGATACCAAAGAACCTTTCCCAAATTAAATTTATTTTATGTCACATTTTCTGAGGAAGTTATTCTAAAAGGCATCGTCATTAGATTGTCGTTTGGAATTTTCTTTTCTATGCCAAGTGATGAGATTCTGTTCAAAGAGGGGTCATTCCTAAATCATAGTTTATATATTTTTTTTTTCCTATCCCCATATTCAAATCTGACGTGATGCGATTTTCCACAAGCTCGTTTATAAATCAGCTAGTAAAAATGCATGTATAACAAGTTCTTAAGGAACAATTTATTTGAATATAGCACCACTTTATTTTCGTATACGTCCTTCCAAAATGATCGTTTTCCCTAATACACTCCGTAATGGGATTTTTTTTTCAAAGAGGGGTTGTATCGCTCGTAAAACTTTTTTTGTGAAATTTGTCACAACTCTGACGTCACATCCAATCAATTTCACATGCCCATGATTTCAGTTTTTCACAAGGCTCGTTCTTGAATTATCGTTTACACGTCATTAAATTATCGTTCGGGTAAACTTTTCATGCTCTGACATGTTTTTACAATCCTGTAACTTTTCTTGAAATATGAGTTCTTTTACCTAACTGAGAGAATTTTCCGAGCTGTAAAATAAAAGAGCTACCGCGCAAATGAATTACAAAGTCTTTTCTACAAATCAAGTTTTCATTTATTCAATATTTTAAATAATTTTCTTCAATCATGCATTTCAAATTTTCGTAATTAATCAAGCAATTTTCCGCGACGTTATGATTTTCCTACTGGAATTTTAGCGATGTCATGAAAATCAAGACATGATCGTAATAGATGCAATATGTTATGTTATCATGCAACTGTAGGCATTCGTGCCCAGCTGATAACCCATGGCGCATCCATGACGACTAAATATTTTTCCCCGCGAAATCATATCTTTTTTTTTTTTAACTTCCGACTATAGCATCGATAATGTAGAACTCGTGTTCATCACTTCAGATTGGTGTGTGTGTGTGTGTGTGTGTTTTTTCGCTAGCTTCTGTTATTTTTTTCAATGACATTCTCTCTAATGTTCTGGTTACAATAAAATAGTTTATGTTGGAAAAACTATAAATTGCGAAGGAAGGAGGAAAAGCTCCAATGCAATTCTTCCATCTACCGAGATATCACACTTAGTACGAGAAGAGGTTAAATAAATGTCGAACTAGCATAAAAAACTCTTGATCAGTATAGTTCATTCTTAATAGTCAACCAGCAGGCAGACTTTCTAGCTTTCATACAAAATAGTAATTTTTTACAGCATGCATTTGTTAATCTTAAAGAAACCCCCGCGACGTTTTAGTGGTCTCACAGTCAAATAGTGTGATAAGACAAAATATTTTATCCGAATTTATATGATTTCATGAAGTAACAAAACATTAAAGGTAATCTTTCAACGAAGAGTCGAGAATCACTTACCGAGGTGGATGCTCATTCATCGTTTATTGAGACTGCAAAAAAAAAAGTTAGCTTACATCGTTTAATACTAACTTCAACCTTTTACCTGCAAACTTGCGCATTTGTGAACATCGGGGAAAAAATAACAGCGATGAAGAAGATGCTATAGAAACAATAAAATCAAAAATGTAGTAATACCACAAGAGGCTATGAAATACTTTTAACATATATTTATTTTTATTGATTATTCTAGATAATTTCTTTGAATCGTATCATTTTCCACACAACTCAACATCATCATCACCATGATTCATTAGTGGATCTCCATTTGGATTTGCCCGCAAGTTTCCATCCGCAAGAAGTTCTGGGTACAACTGTGAATCTGATAATATCGGGGAAGTCGCCTCTGATGGTAAACTTGAGATGTCGATTAAAAGGACTTCATTGGCTGATTCACGATTACACACCCAATCTCGAACCCGTTGTTGAGTCTAAAAAATGAAACATTTGGGGAAAAAACCATTTAATTTAAAAAAAAATAGTTTAAGTATTAAATAATTTAAAGAATAATTTTGCTCTTTTCGAGTTTTCATACAAAAGATTTCAATTTTAGTGATGAGGATTATATAGACAACCGAAGAAAAGAACTTTTATTTATTTTTTGTTCCCCTATGAGATCACAAAACAGTTTATGAAACTATGACGGTGAAACTGAATAAATCATGCCGATCAAAAGGCGTGTTGCACTTCGATAGTATGTTTAAAATGTTGATACTAATAGGAAAACAAAAAAATATTTTTTAGCATCGATTTTTATTTTTCTATTCAGCATAAAAATAGTTTAAACAAAATTAAGTGTCAGGAATATTATGTTTATTACAACTGACTACGTTCGAGAAACTTTTAAAAATAGAGCAGTCTATACAAAACGTATGATTTTAATCATAATTCACAGATATTTTTGAGCTATTACGCATTATTTCCTCGAAATTAGCTTATTTTTATACTTTCGCTGAACATTGTATACTGAAAAACATTGTATACTGAAAAACATTGTATACTATAAACATTGTATACTATAAACATTGTATACTATAAACATTGTATATAGTCATTTTTATACACTACGTGGCTATACTAGTTGTCAATGCAATGAATATGCTAAATATTTTCTGAAATAAGTTAGTTTTTATGAAACAATACATGAACTTTGACAGAAAAGAATTTCAATATTTTATATTTAAACAGTTGTTAAATGCAACTGAACATACAGCCAGTTCATTGCACAGTTAGTATCATCTGAAACCACGACTAAAAATTTCATTAAAATATCGAACACACTTTTGAGGAAATGAGTTTTGCGCGCAGTGTAGTTACGAAAAACACGAATCTTCATGAAATACGTTTAAAAATTAGTTGAGATCTATACTCCGATTGAATTGACGCAACTAGAATTCTTTTTTCAACACTTCACCTGTATAAGAATAAAATAGTTACGTATTTCTATGAAAAAGAAAAGAATCGTCAATTTCCATGAAATTCGTCATTTGAAGATAGTCTGCAACCTTAAGTTCAGATCGAGAAACGCTCATAACGTTATATATATATCGATCGCTAATAAATGAGAGATGCACATCACACACGGTTCTTATTTTTACCTTTAAAAACAAAAACGATCCAAACTCTCTTGGATAATTTTAACCGCTTGATGGGTGTACATCATTCTTCACGCATATTTAAAATGCAGGTTTAACACTCCAATAAAGCCGAAACCACTGATATTTTTTTTTATACTCTTCTAAATTTTTAAATTTTCATGGCAAGAAAGGACTGAATTTTTTATAATCAGAGACTAATTCAACCTCAAGAGTCACAACAGGCGAAATGACCAAGACAGTCAAAATTAACAGGAAAACAATATAAAATAATTGTTTGATTTCACAATAAGAATCAATAAAACAGAATAAATTGAAAACTACTTACATCAATTTTCCTTTTTTTTTCGTTGATGAATTTCCCTCCTCGGGAGACCTTTTCATAGATGACTGGGCATTCCCTTCCAAGGCATCACACATCTCATGTAAGGATTCTATGCTCATTTCAAACTGAGCGAAGTCATTGAGTAAATCACACTCTTGCTGCATATTGTAAAAAAAACCTAGAAAAATTCAGCTGAAATGTGAAGAAAATGTCGCTGTCACAGTGAGGTGAGTATCCCGACGTGCTCTTGGTATTTAAACTCTCTTATCAGTCAATGACGCATCATGTCAAGTAACGCGGGTAAAAGAATGAATACGGAAAGCCGTGACGGGGATTACAACATAATTTCAATTAGCAACTTCTTATCAAAAATATACTTCGAATCAATTTCACTCTGTCTTTTGAAAATATCACTATCTTCTAAATCCGTAATTGAAATAATTCAACCTCTCATAAGAAAGTCGCAACCAGACATGAAAAAAAGTTCTTTCGACTCCATTCTTGAATTGCCATATGAAATAGTTGCATATCACCCGACACATGCGAGAACACTATGTATCGATCACATATTCAGAGACCCTCGCGAAGAATGGTAATGAAAATTTTAACAACTTTGAAGCTCCACGTGAAGAAAATCCCTCTTACTTGCGTCACTCAGATCACTGTATAGACTTTTTTTTTCTTCACATCTCTGTCTCTACACTCCACAAGCCAATATAGCGCATTTTTTTTTAAATTAATTATTTTTTTTTCTGTTTGAAACTATAAAAAAATTTAAAAAAATGGTTAAACTCTTTCCCAGATCTAGTTCTTACATTTTAACCACTCCCAAAACGCTAAAACTTTAGCTAAAGCACAATGGCTCAGCTGCTTTGGGTGACACGAAACATTCATCAGGGAATCTAATAGTATATAGGATCGAAGACCGAAGTTTTCGCTTTTTCTTCGCCCTTCACGAAAATCGTGTGATAATTTTCATCTATCCGGGTTAACGTCTGCTACAACCATCTCGTACGGGTTAAAATCCAAATACCACACAAGGTTGTGATGTTTCCACGCACCCATGAAACCTGGGAGAATTCTCCATCACTTAAAACGTGAACACTAAATGGCGCTTTATAAATGCTATGATATGTCTCATCTGTTTCCAAGTTAAAGAAACTTAATTCCTTAATAATAAATTCTCGCGAACTCAACCTATAACCCTAGTCATCTAACACGCATGTCATAGCAAACAGGAAGAAATTTACTTACTCATAGAGTGTAGCGACAGAGATGGGAAATCTAAGTGCACTAGCTGGAATCAAACGAAAGAAATGAGGTGATTACAGTTTATCAGACACCAGTTCAAATAAACTTAGATTAGACCAAGTTGAGGATTTCAGCTCGTATAGAATTATGCTAAAATATCAAAGTTCAACTAAATTTGGGGGGGGGGGGTGATGTGTTACGCCGCTATTGCAGCCGCAGCTAACATGGCAACCTAAATGGCTCAGAATAGAGGCACTAGTGTTAGTCAGCCACTTGAGTGTTTGCCCATCCTTACGCCTCTTCTTTGATTCATATACCAATGTGTGTGATAATCAAGTGAAACCAACAGCTCCATAATATGCAACCCATGTTCATGAAGTGAGGGGTGCTAAACCGCGAGATACTTTTAAATAGTCAAAAGTGGGTGATAAGAGGATCGAATAATAAGAGTGAGTTGTTATCTTGAAGGTACTCATGCAATCCCTAGATTTTCCAACACACATGATGTGTAGTATGTACAGAGACACATACATAAGCTCATTGCGAACAACCGAGAGTACGTTATGAATTAAGCTACAAGTTACTTTAGGGAGGACAAGGCTGATGTGCCATAAAAAAAAAAAAAAAAAAAAAAAAAAAAAGAAGTGTCTCCCTTCACACCAATTCTTTACACACTTTATTGTCTTCGCCTCATATACAAGCTAGCAAAACATACATGCAAACATTCATGCATGAATTTTAACATTTAACAAAAACATTTAACACGTAATGCATTGCATGAATTTTAATGAATTAAAATTCATGAATTAAAATTGAATTAATGAATTAAAATTCATGCAATGCATTACGTGTTAAATGTTTTTGTTAAATGTTAAAATTCATGCATGAATGTTTGCATGTATGTTTTGCTAGCTTGTATATGAGGCGAAGACAATAAAGTGTGTAAAGAATTGGTGTGAAGGGAGACACTTCTTTTTTTTTTTTTTTTTTTTTTTTTTTTTATGGCACATCAGCCTTGTCCTCCCTAAAGTAACTTGTAGCTTAATTCATAACGTACTCTCGGTTGTTCGCAATGAGCTTATGTATGTGTCTCTGTACATACTACACATCATGTGTGTTGGAAAATCTAGGGATTGCATGAGTACCTTCAAGATAACAACTCACTCTTATTATTCGATCCTCTTATCACCCACTTTTGACTATTTAAAAGTATCTCGCGGTTTAGCACCCCTCACTTCATGAACATGGGTTGCATATTATGGAGCTGTTGGTTTCACTTGATTATCACACACATTGGTATATGAATCAAAGAAGAGGCGTAAGGATGGGCAAACACTCAAGTGGCTGACTAACACTAGTGCCTCTATTCTGAGCCATTTAGGTTGCCATGTTAGCTGCGGCTGCAATAGCGGCGTAACACATCACCCCCCCCCCCCAAATTTAGTTGAACTTTGATATTTTAGCATAATTCTATACGAGCTGAAATCCTCAACTTGGTCTAATCTAAGTTTATTTGAACTGGTGTCTGATAAACTGTAATCACCTCATTTCTTTCGTTTGATTCCAGCTAGTGCACTTAGATTTCCCATCTCTGTCGCTACACTCTATGAGTAAGTAAATTTCTTCCTGTTTGCTATGACATGCGTGTTAGATGACTAGGGTTATAGGTTGAGTTCGCGAGAATTTATTATTAAGGAATTAAGTTTCTTTAACTTGGAAACAGATGAGACATATCATAGCATTTATAAAGCGCCATTTAGTGTTCACGTTTTAAGTGATGGAGAATTCTCCCAGGTTTCATGGGTGCGTGGAAACATCACAACCTTGTGTGGTATTTGGATTTTAACCCGTACGAGATGGTTGTAGCAGACGTTAACCCGGATAGATGAAAATTATCACACGATTTTCGTGAAGGGCGAAGAAAAAGCGAAAACTTCGGTCTTCGATCCTATATACTATTAGATTCCCTGATGAATGTTTCGTGTCACCCAAAGCAGCTGAGCCATTGTGCTTTAGCTAAAGTTTTAGCGTTTTGGGAGTGGTTAAAATGTAAGAACTAGATCTGGGAAAGAGTTTAACCATTTTTTTAAATTTTTTTATAGTTTCAAACAGAAAAAAAAATAATTAATTTAAAAAAAAATGCGCTATATTGGCTTGTGGAGTGTAGAGACAGAGATGTGAAGAAAAAAAAAGTCTATACAGTGATCTGAGTGACGCAAGTAAGAGGGATTTTCTTCACGTGGAGCTTCAAAGTTGTTAAAATTTTCATTACCATTCTTCGCGAGGGTCTCTGAATATGTGATCGATACATAGTGTTCTCGCATGTGTCGGGTGATATGCAACTATTTCATATGGCAATTCAAGAATGGAGTCGAAAGAACTTTTTTTCATGTCTGGTTGCGACTTTCTTATGAGAGGTTGAATTATTTCAATTACGGATTTAGAAGATAGTGATATTTTCAAAAGACAGAGTGAAATTGATTCGAAGTATATTTTTGATAAGAAGTTGCTAATTGAAATTATGTTGTAATCCCCGTCACGGCTTTCCGTATTCATTCTTTTACCCGCGTTACTTGACATGATGCGTCATTGACTGATAAGAGAGTTTAAATACCAAGAGCACGTCGGGATACTCACCTCACTGTGACAGCGACATTTTCTTCACATTTCAGCTGAATTTTTCTAGGTTTTTTTTACAATATGCAGCAAGAGTGTGATTTACTCAATGACTTCGCTCAGTTTGAAATGAGCATAGAATCCTTACATGAGATGTGTGATGCCTTGGAAGGGAATGCCCAGTCATCTATGAAAAGGTCTCCCGAGGAGGGAAATTCATCAACGAAAAAAAAAGGAAAATTGATGTAAGTAGTTTTCAATTTATTCTGTTTTATTGATTCTTATTGTGAAATCAAACAATTATTTTATATTGTTTTCCTGTTAATTTTGACTGTCTTGGTCATTTCGCCTGTTGTGACTCTTGAGGTTGAATTAGTCTCTGATTATAAAAAATTCAGTCCTTTCTTGCCATGAAAATTTAAAAATTTAGAAGAGTATAAAAAAAAATATCAGTGGTTTCGGCTTTATTGGAGTGTTAAACCTGCATTTTAAATATGCGTGAAGAATGATGTACACCCATCAAGCGGTTAAAATTATCCAAGAGAGTTTGGATCGTTTTTGTTTTTAAAGGTAAAAATAAGAACCGTGTGTGATGTGCATCTCTCATTTATTAGCGATCGATATATATATAACGTTATGAGCGTTTCTCGATCTGAACTTAAGGTTGCAGACTATCTTCAAATGACGAATTTCATGGAAATTGACGATTCTTTTCTTTTTCATAGAAATACGTAACTATTTTATTCTTATACAGGTGAAGTGTTGAAAAAAGAATTCTAGTTGCGTCAATTCAATCGGAGTATAGATCTCAACTAATTTTTAAACGTATTTCATGAAGATTCGTGTTTTTCGTAACTACACTGCGCGCAAAACTCATTTCCTCAAAAGTGTGTTCGATATTTTAATGAAATTTTTAGTCGTGGTTTCAGATGATACTAACTGTGCAATGAACTGGCTGTATGTTCAGTTGCATTTAACAACTGTTTAAATATAAAATATTGAAATTCTTTTCTGTCAAAGTTCATGTATTGTTTCATAAAAACTAACTTATTTCAGAAAATATTTAGCATATTCATTGCATTGACAACTAGTATAGCCACGTAGTGTATAAAAATGACTATATACAATGTTTATAGTATACAATGTTTATAGTATACAATGTTTATAGTATACAATGTTTTTCAGTATACAATGTTTTTCAGTATACAATGTTCAGCGAAAGTATAAAAATAAGCTAATTTCGAGGAAATAATGCGTAATAGCTCAAAAATATCTGTGAATTATGATTAAAATCATACGTTTTGTATAGACTGCTCTATTTTTAAAAGTTTCTCGAACGTAGTCAGTTGTAATAAACATAATATTCCTGACACTTAATTTTGTTTAAACTATTTTTATGCTGAATAGAAAAATAAAAATCGATGCTAAAAAATATTTTTTTGTTTTCCTATTAGTATCAACATTTTAAACATACTATCGAAGTGCAACACGCCTTTTGATCGGCATGATTTATTCAGTTTCACCGTCATAGTTTCATAAACTGTTTTGTGATCTCATAGGGGAACAAAAAATAAATAAAAGTTCTTTTCTTCGGTTGTCTATATAATCCTCATCACTAAAATTGAAATCTTTTGTATGAAAACTCGAAAAGAGCAAAATTATTCTTTAAATTATTTAATACTTAAACTATTTTTTTTTAAATTAAATGGTTTTTTCCCCAAATGTTTCATTTTTTAGACTCAACAACGGGTTCGAGATTGGGTGTGTAATCGTGAATCAGCCAATGAAGTCCTTTTAATCGACATCTCAAGTTTACCATCAGAGGCGACTTCCCCGATATTATCAGATTCACAGTTGTACCCAGAACTTCTTGCGGATGGAAACTTGCGGGCAAATCCAAATGGAGATCCACTAATGAATCATGGTGATGATGATGTTGAGTTGTGTGGAAAATGATACGATTCAAAGAAATTATCTAGAATAATCAATAAAAATAAATATATGTTAAAAGTATTTCATAGCCTCTTGTGGTATTACTACATTTTTGATTTTATTGTTTCTATAGCATCTTCTTCATCGCTGTTATTTTTTCCCCGATGTTCACAAATGCGCAAGTTTGCAGGTAAAAGGTTGAAGTTAGTATTAAACGATGTAAGCTAACTTTTTTTTTTGCAGTCTCAATAAACGATGAATGAGCATCCACCTCGGTAAGTGATTCTCGACTCTTCGTTGAAAGATTACCTTTAATGTTTTGTTACTTCATGAAATCATATAAATTCGGATAAAATATTTTGTCTTATCACACTATTTGACTGTGAGACCACTAAAACGTCGCGGGGGTTTCTTTAAGATTAACAAATGCATGCTGTAAAAAATTACTATTTTGTATGAAAGCTAGAAAGTCTGCCTGCTGGTTGACTATTAAGAATGAACTATACTGATCAAGAGTTTTTTATGCTAGTTCGACATTTATTTAACCTCTTCTCGTACTAAGTGTGATATCTCGGTAGATGGAAGAATTGCATTGGAGCTTTTCCTCCTTCCTTCGCAATTTATAGTTTTTCCAACATAAACTATTTTATTGTAACCAGAACATTAGAGAGAATGTCATTGAAAAAAATAACAGAAGCTAGCGAAAAAACACACACACACACACACACACCAATCTGAAGTGATGAACACGAGTTCTACATTATCGATGCTATAGTCGGAAGTTAAAAAAAAAAAAGATATGATTTCGCGGGGAAAAATATTTAGTCGTCATGGATGCGCCATGGGTTATCAGCTGGGCACGAATGCCTACAGTTGCATGATAACATAACATATTGCATCTATTACGATCATGTCTTGATTTTCATGACATCGCTAAAATTCCAGTAGGAAAATCATAACGTCGCGGAAAATTGCTTGATTAATTACGAAAATTTGAAATGCATGATTGAAGAAAATTATTTAAAATATTGAATAAATGAAAACTTGATTTGTAGAAAAGACTTTGTAATTCATTTGCGCGGTAGCTCTTTTATTTTACAGCTCGGAAAATTCTCTCAGTTAGGTAAAAGAACTCATATTTCAAGAAAAGTTACAGGATTGTAAAAACATGTCAGAGCATGAAAAGTTTACCCGAACGATAATTTAATGACGTGTAAACGATAATTCAAGAACGAGCCTTGTGAAAAACTGAAATCATGGGCATGTGAAATTGATTGGATGTGACGTCAGAGTTGTGACAAATTTCACAAAAAAAGTTTTACGAGCGATACAACCCCTCTTTGAAAAAAAAATCCCATTACGGAGTGTATTAGGGAAAACGATCATTTTGGAAGGACGTATACGAAAATAAAGTGGTGCTATATTCAAATAAATTGTTCCTTAAGAACTTGTTATACATGCATTTTTACTAGCTGATTTATAAACGAGCTTGTGGAAAATCGCATCACGTCAGATTTGAATATGGGGATAGGAAAAAAAATATATATAAACTATGATTTAGGAATGACCCCTCTTTGAACAGAATCTCATCACTTGGCATAGAAAAGAAAATTCCAAACGACAATCTAATGACGATGCCTTTTAGAATAACTTCCTCAGAAAATGTGACATAAAATAAATTTAATTTGGGAAAGGTTCTTTGGTATCGTATTTGCTAAACACGATAATTTTTTTATTTTAAAAAATAATTTAAGCCCTCATCAAACCTGTTTGAAAAAAAAAAAAGTAAGTTAGAGAAAACGATAATTTAAGAACGATCCCTAATGTGACGTCATGCGATAATTTAATGATGTTGGAAACTTTAATTTTCGTCATTAGCTTTAACTTTCTAGGATGATTGGGAGAAAAAGTATAACCCAGTTGATCACGTGACTTTCGAGTGCCATAGCCCTCTCTTTCTTGTTAGCTTCGGTATACACAGGGTGACGTTATTGACTGGAAAACTGACATAAAAAAGTTTAATTTAAGAAAGATGGAGTGTTGTGTGACAAAAAAATTTAATTCAAGAACAACCAGACATAAAAAAATTCTAATTTAATAATGACTCCCAATAAAAATGTAATTTAGGAAAGATCCCTGGCGTGGCATAAAAAATTTTATTTTGTGAACGACCCCCAATAAAACAATTTAATTTAGGGAAAAAAAACAGTAAAGCGTCATCCCTCTTATCGAGGCATCCCTTATCGCGTGTGAGCGCCATCTAGCGGAGGGCTGCGGAATACATCCCCTCGTAAGGTGGGGATTGCCTATTGTCCTGGTGGGGAGCAAGTGGGGAGTGCCTATTGTCCTGGTGGGGAGCAAGTGGGGAGTGCCTATTGTCCTGAAAACCCCATTTTTCCCCTACTCCAACTTCAGCCGACCACCAGTGTAGAGCCGGTGGGGTTCGAACCTGGGACCTCGTGATGCGAGTCCGTCACTATGCTCCCCAGCGTGGTCCAACCCCTCGGAATAAAACGCTTACATCCCTCTTGGGACAGAGCGTGGACCATGTCTGGACTTACAGTCCGTCACTATGACCACCACAGCGGCGGATTCGAACCCTGGTGGACCTTGACGGTAACCTTTATGGGGGGAAAACGAGCATCTTACCACTGCAGCACCCGGACGCTCCGAGACAAAATCTGGAGTGGAAAATCAATTCTCTGCTCGAAGATTTACAAGTCCGCTCTCTTCTGTAGGTGCGTTAGGTTTAACTGATTGGTCCTACCCGCCATATTTTCTAATAAATTAATATTAAAATTAACATTTTTTCAACAAAATTTTTTCCGATTTCTGCTATTCCCATCTCGAGCCATGATTACTATGTATTCTGGAACAGTAGTTTCCAAAAATTATCCGCACGCATCTCTTTCTGCAGTACTTTCGTTGCATTACGTACAGGTATCGGACACTCGGCACAGAGAGCAACAGACTTACAACGGGACAAATCTTCAATCATTATAATTCACTCATAGTTTGGAAAATAGATGGCAGGTGGCAGCACTATAACAAATATTGCACAGAATGTTTTCATTATGTAATGAATTTTACTGTATGTTGTGTATATATATATATTCAGGATTTTTTTTTTTAAACCCATCAATAGGTGTCATCTTTTTATGTATTTCTTCCCCTTTGTTTGCGTTTCTTGTGTGTGATTGTTTTACTTATATTGCTTTTTTTTTTCCATCACCAGTTGTTCTACCGATTATTTAAATTTGAAATGGCGTGCAATGCCTTTTAATTTCTATTTACTTTTTTATTATATATCGAACTTTATTAGTGTATATTTATCGTTTTATTGTTTGTTATGTGTTCGAGGAATTTTTTTTTACCTATTTATTAGTGTTATCTTTTATGCATTTTCCCCTTTGCATATGTTCGTGTGTGTAATTAATTTACTGTTCTTATACTGATATCCACGGCTTTTCCCTTTGAATTTCATTTATTGTTTGTATTGTGCACTCTTTAAATAAATAAAAATAAAATCTCTTAAATTGCTGTAACGCTGTGGTTTGGAATAAGCTCTATTACAAAACCTTCAATACGGTTTTATCCGGAATATCTCGTGGTGAACGACCCTGAGCCGATCTCACGGCACATCGAAACAATTGTTCTCACAGATTTCACTGTTATGGAAAACCGGATTCGTGGCTAGTTTCGATGAAAATTACACCTATTACAGTGACATTGAGCGGTGCGAACACGAAAAGATTCTGATGAGAGGTCTTTTCATGTTTCTTTGGCTTGTCCTTCATCTACTGTTATAGTAAAAGACCTTCTCTTCTCTTAACTGAAAACAAGTGCATCATTCGTCACCGTCATGCATCAAACATACACCCCCGACTCCATCCAACACCACTTATACTTTCTATAGGTGGTGTTGGATGGTTCGAGAACAAACCAAGACTGTTCGCATCATCACAATACAAGATCCATTATCATCGGGTCTCGACACGACATTAGTAGGTTCTAGTCAACACACACACACGCGCGCGTGTCGCGAATGAAATTTTTCAAAAAGAAACAAGAAAAGGCACGTTTCTCGATGAGGAGCCGTGCAAGTGTCCACACATACATGCCATGCCGATTTGTCATCGGACATCACTGCACCAAAACGTGAGCGATCGTCGATTCGTTATTTGGAAACACGCGAAAAAAGTCTCACGTAAACTGAAATAGCAATCGCGGAAGATATTAAGAAACGATAAATGCAGTATAAGAAGAAACAATCTAAAGAGAGCCTGAGAAAATGAGACGTGAGACGAATATTAGATGCAGCGTTATGTAATGGGGAGGGGAGAGAAGATATGAAATGGAATCAATTAATCGCCCGAAGGTACAATCCCGATCCGATACCGGAAGTACCGGGTAAAGGTTATCAAACACATATCGATTTTCGATGAGGTTTGTCGATCACCATCATTTCGATTATAAAGTGATCAGTGAATAAATATAGTGAGAGAGAGAGATATATTATTGATCGCCATCCATTTTAAGGAAGATAATGATAGGTGCGTGTGAATCACGAGAAGGTGAATAATCACTCGTTTTCATTCTGAATTGAATCCGATGATTTCTACAGTCATCGTACCATTTGATTGGTGACATGATCAATCACCTTGGTGGCAGAAATGATTCTCGTATATGAACGAGACTTTGACACACACACACACACACACACATATACACACAGACGAACTTACGATGCGATGAACGGTACTGCCCTGTCTCGTCCATTTCCTGTACAACTATCTTTGTAGGAAATCCTCAGTAAATGCGACAATCACACACAAGGCTGCGTTTTTCAACCGGTGGTCTATGGTGATAAGACAGGTAGGCCACTTAAAAATTTAATTCCGATTTGGAAAATCACAAATGAAATTTATTCAATTTTATGCAACTAATATTAATGAACCAGGGATGCGTAATTTTCGTATTTACGATAACAGCGAAATTGTCATTTTTAATAAATGGATGCGAAAATTTGATATTTACCACTTTTCCGCAAAAACTTGATAATTTACCCGTTTTTAAAAAGAAAATAGATAGCATTTTACTGAGAAAACTTGAATTCTACAACTTTCAACTAACCATGGGAAAGGGTCCCCCTTAAAAATTATAAAAATATTCAAGTACATTCATCTCACCCAAAAACACACACAAAAAAAAAAAAACTAGCGGCGGAATGAAATTATTAAAGCCTCAAAAAATTATTAAGAATGATAACATTTGGCTACTCATCGCTTCTCTCACTTCTTGACGATATCTAGAAAAACTTATATTTTTCACTTTCTTTTCCTTTTCTCCTTAGCTTCTCTGTTTCTAGAAACTATTATTTCTGGGGTTTATTTTTTTTTCCCCCTTTCTTTGTTTGTGTACTTGGTCAAAATGTTGTTTGAATGACGCCAGTCTAACACTCTAGGGTTGCGGGATTTTTAAATTCATTCTTGGCTTCTATTGGCATTCAAAATATTAATATTTACATTTGTTATCTATTTATTTTATTTTTTTTTGATTGACACATAATAATTCCGCCGGATTTTTTTTATATTTTTGTGCATATTTAAAAATGAGTAGAATCAGTGGTAATTTTTCGAAACTTTTTGAAGACGTCACCTTGGGACTCTTTCCTTGCCAGTACAGATAGATCTTTAACCTCGTGATTAAACTGTAGAAAAAATTGTCGTTATTTTTAGATTGTTTTTACGAATAAAATAGCAAAATTCTTCATTTGAAAAATATTTTTTCGACTGAATGCAAAATTTTTTATTTGAATTTAAAAAAAATTTTTGTTCAGTTTGAGCGCAAAAAATTTTCAACTTGAAAATATTTATTTTTTTCATTTTTAGGAATAAATGCAAAATTTCTGATTTGGATTTTTTTTTGAGAAATTTAGATTTTTTTTTTCGATATTTGAATATTTTTATTTGCGAGATTTACGTATCGCTATTGATGATATTCACATAGATTAGTGCAATAAATGCAGCCCACGTACTACAGATACTTAATCGTACATGCACCTCTCTCGTACACATTCTCTCTGTGGAATTTCTAATGAATCGGTACATGCTAGAATGTGTGTTCTGAGTGCATGTGTGTCCTTAACTTGTACATGTTGTGAGAGTTTTGCTTGTTCCGGGTTCTGCTGGTACTGCCATGTGTCTTCAGTATTTTGAAGTGAATATGGTACACGTTTGAACTTTCATGTTACGTACGTATCGTGATGAAAGCCTGCTTGTTCTCTGCAGAGACTTTTCCAAATGGGAGACGGGCTCACATTCACGCCTCGAAGTTGAAAAAATACTGTGCGAAATTTCAGTGGTCCTTGATCATTTTGATCACACTGCGGTCATTTTCCGCTCATGAGGGCTAATTAGACCGGGACCTACAATTTATTGCCGATTCCGAACGGCAGGCTTGTTTTTTATACTCGTCGAGGGGTTGGTGCGTTAACCTCTGGATGGGGGACTCTCTGGGGTAGCAATTTTTTCCTGCAGTGTTGTCGCCGTTTTTGTTGTACCCCTGCGTCAGGAAAGTTTTCTGACAAGGACGAACCGGGCATCGAACTCGCGACATCTCTAAACATCCTTTGGTACTTCAGACGAGCATCTTATCGACCTGGACTACCGCGCCTTCAGTGGTCCTTGGGTTGAGAGAGAAACTCTGCGCTATATATGGCATTGCGCAGCTTGAATCACTTCGGCAAAACATGCTGAATGATGATGGAAATTGTTTTGAAGACCAACTGTACCAAAAACTGCATTAAATTTTGGCACCTTTTTCAGTAAAATGCTTTGGCCATTGAAATCTGTACGGCTGTATTTAGTACTATTGGATACTTTCCAATGGTAATGATGTGCATTCGATACATTAAAAGGGGCCGTCGTAACGAATTCGAGGGACCCGGGGCTAAAGGTATACATAATTTCAGAATTTACAGAAATGCTGAAAAACACCTTGATGAAAGAAATAATTTCTTAATTATTGAAAAAATAATAATTTCAGAATTATCGGAACGAATTCCAGAATTAATAAAATAAATAATAAAAAAAATCTGAATCGGTGAAAGTTATTTCAAAATAAATAAAAATTCAAATCCACACACACAACGGAAGAAATAATTTTCAGAGTCAGCAAAAATGTTCAATAATTTGAGGGTAGTCTGTAAGGGGTGTGATATTCTCTTACGGGGAATATCACGGTAATGACTTGATGGCGAACGGACTTCATGGAAGGTTTTAATTTGGCCCGCAATGTCTGGGAGGTTGAAAACTCCTGGTGAAAAACACACTGTACTTTTTTTAAAATTGCATTACGATACGAGACTCCGATCCCTGGCAGGAGATGCCCAAGATCGAATTCACGAGGGATCACAGAAATAAATGTCAATGAAAACATCGAATATCATTATTCGACGTCAGTTTTTGAATCTTAGGGCCACGTGTGACACCATTGTCTCATATTTCGATGAATCGGAACATCCAATTACTTGAATCTACCGAGACAAAATAAAAAAGACCCTCCAGAAAAATGCATTTTTTAAACATAAAAAACAAGGTAATAACAACGATCTTCGAAATCGGGTCGATCAGGAAATACGATAACCGGGGGAAAAAAAACCGACTCTTTATATTATACAAAATATATACATTTTTCTTTTTCTTCCTTTTTCGTAAATTATTTCTTTGAAAGACTATTTGTCACTTTCACTTCGATTCTCTTCAGGTAGAGATAATATTGAGAGAAGCAGCACTTGTTATCAGATAAGTGCTTCTTGAACATGAGAAGAGATAACTCTCTCTCTCTCTCTCTCTATATATATATATATATATATATGCACAACACATATAAGAAAAGAGAGATGAAAGAGTTCATATTCTCTCATTAAAGCGTTTCTTCCTTTCTCTCTCTTCTTCTTGAGAACAAGTTTTTCGAAGACATCGCCTCGAGTTATCTTGGATAAGGGAAATGAGATTTTTTTTTCTTTTTCAAATACCCATTTCTTATTCACTTCCTGATTTATTTGTTAGTTATCTTTTGAATATATAAAATATTAAAATTAATAACAACGCATTTTTTTCGTTTCTTATCTATTTTTCTTTTTGAAAATCAATTTCGAATAAGCAATTTAGATGAAATATTCATATTAATCTCGAACACGTTTTTCTACATACAGTGAAATCTCGATTTAACGATACTCTGGGGGGACCATGAAAAAATATCGTTGTAGAGAGATTATCGTTATATCGGGAGGCAGCAGTTTCACATCAGAGTATAGATCAGGGGTGGCCAACCCGCGGCAAGCCAGCAACAAGTGGCACGCCACGGTATCAGAGGTGGCACGCGAATGCTTTTCAAAAATTATAGGCTACCAAACGTATATTATTAGTGTAGCAGGCCCCTCTTAAAATAATAACTATGTCACGGCTTTCTACTCAATGCGTTTTCTAATCTGTTTTTCATCTTTAACCAAAATTTAATAAAATAAAAAAAAGTTTTTATTTTTTGTAAATAGGATAAAATTTAAATTATTCATTCTAAAAAAAATTTAAAACTCAAAAGAGTGGTATACTGGAATTATTAGGAAAATTAGAAGAAAATTAGTCGAACAATATTTTACAGGAACGTTGAGAGTGCTCGTGTCCCGTAAAAACGGGACGTAGGCCTGAGTGTTAAAATTCGTATAGTGACACGAGCGTCGTAAATAATCATGATTGTGGCACGGCTTGGAAAAACGTTGGCCACCACTGGTATAGACTATATATGCCCAACCCATGGTCCGCGGGTCAAATGTTGCCCTCGGAGACACCTGATAGGGCTCGCGACCTCTCAAACCTAATTTTATAAAAATGAGTCAAGTGGGACATTTACAGATCACTTAAGTGTGACCCGTGGCGCATTTTCAGAGCACTTAATTTACCCGCGGCACAGTTTCAAATCACTCAAGTTACCCGTGGTGCAGTTCCAGAGCACTACTACTTACTCCAGCTCAAGCGCGAGATTAAAATAAACAATATAACACATCTTCCTACAGATGTAGAGCATAAACATCCGCCATGGACGTTTCACCTGGTGAAAGATATTCTGCCAACACGGGTGGGTCATGATCACAGATCCAGAAGAATCAACCCATCGAATTATATCACAGATTGCTCCAAGACCGTGGATGGCGTAGGAGCAGCCTACATCAGTAACTACTTGGGTAAAGTAACGGAATGGAACTGTCGATTGCTCAATAACAACACTGTAGTCCAAACAGTTATATGCAATCTGGATGGCGGTCACTTATGCAAAAACTTTTGCGGAAAAATCAACTAGAAAGATCGACAGCATGTCCTGTATACAGGCAATATGGGACGTGGAATCCCCTCATAGCCTAGTACATGACATTAGAAAAATACTAATAGACAACAAGAAGATTACAATACGTTGAGTGAAAGTTAGTGAAGGCATTGAGGGGCAATTCTCAAAAGAGGCCACAAAAACATCAACATGAAAACCACCTAATGAAATTACCGGCATCCTACATTAAAAATCTTCTCTCGCAAGAAGCGTCAGAGAAATGGCAACACCATTGACAAATATGCACAACTGGAAGAAAGGTATTCGACGTTATACCAAAAGTGGGTAAAATGAAAGAAGTCATGTCGAGAGAAATAGTAATGTTCCTCACAGAACACGGTCCATTCGGTGAATACATGCAAAGGTTCAAAATCAGCCAGACTAGCACGTGCAGATACGGCCATTCGGGAAGCGTGATACACTTTGTGACACAGTGTGAGTACACAAAGGATACCATTTAGAAGCACCGTCGAACGGACAAGAGATGTTATGAAAACAGATTATTTTGCAAAGATCTGCAACGAGAAAACTACAACAAGTCTTGAGCTATCTGATGAATAATAAATAAAATATTTTGATAATAACTGGAAGCAGTGAACATTCCACTAGTGATTCGGAAGTAAAATCTGAAACAGACGCAGATTCAATATAAAGGGGCGCACTTATAGGCTCCTATGCCATAATATTTAAGTAATACACACGGTATAATTTATGGTTGGCAATGAAGGACATTGTGTATTATGTATGAGCTATTTTTGAAAGTAAAGAATCATTATCCTCACACACACTATCATAAAGGCGACACAATCAGCGACCCTGTAGTAAACAACCGTAAGAATAAACAAAGGTTTTTGCATATACACTTACATTGTATGATAATAATTTTGTAACCTTGAACATTTGTATGAGCTCATAATGACATTTGTTCCCAATATGTATTGTACATAGTAATGTTTATGTGCATCACCAGTTATTATAAAAAGGGAAATTTATATTATGTAAATAATATATGTGAGTAATTGAAATGTGAAAGCGCAGCACTGTGAACGGAGGCTGTGCTTGATTATTTCCGTCGCAGTGGAGGCTCTGTGTGTTTTCTGTGTGTGCATATTGCATGTTCCGTAAAAGGAAAGGGAAACAAAACTGCCCAGCAATGTGGACGGAGGCTTTCTTTCTCGTCACAGTGTGGAGGTTCTGTATATGCATATATTGTGTGTATTTAGACCATTCTCGAATCTCTTCCCAACACGCCAACTTCTTACTTGCCCCACAAGTCTATTCCACACTTCTTTTGAAATCCCAGGCCGCGGTCTCCCGCTTTTATGTGCCACTGGGCGCACGTGCAGTTTTTCTCCCTAGTCATTGGGTTCAGCTATCCATTTTAGTCAAATGGCTTGTACGTTACATCGAGTTGATGGCTGTCTTCATGGGGAGAACGACACGAGTGATTCGATACTTGTGAGCACGGGAGGGGGCACAGTTATAAATCTTTACTAACTTCGTCCGACACAACTCTGCCTCAGTTGCTTGCATCAGTCCGCGGTTGTTAGCGGCTCTATCTGCTTAACCTCCAGACCAACCATGATCACCGCTCTGTCCCCCTAGGGGATATAAGCTACTTTACCGCACACCAACTCCGGCCATACAGCAATTTTCAACCATAGGAGTTGAGGAAATGAAGGCTCCATCCATCGGTGGTCACCCCATAGTGAACATCACTCTACGGAATTTCTAACGAATTGGTACCTGCCAGAATGTACCTGTTGTGAACTTAACGTGAAGTTTGTCTCTGTGTAATGCTTGTAAGGTGCAGTGCTGCCATCTGTGATCAATTTTTCTAACCACGAATGAAGTGTAATGATTTGATAATTTTACTATTGTAGACCCGTTGCTCTCTCGGTGCGCGACTTTTTAACGGGGAGATCGACTCGCATTTGCGCGAGCCGATTCTGCTATTTGGGAACAACAGAAAGCTAACTTCAGCCGACCACCACTATAGTGACGGGGGGGGGGGGCTCGAGATGGTCGATTTCGGGTCTTTGCGACGCGAGTCCGACCACCACAGCGGTGTTCCAGAGCACTCAATTTACCTTTCTTACAGTTCCAGATCACTTCAGTGACCCGCGACATATTTACAGATCACTGCAGCGATCCGTGGCGCACGCATTGAAAGGTTAAGATTTCCGCCGTACGTTAAACCTCACACATCATGCCACTAACAATGCTTTCTGCAGTCACCAAAGAATATACAGTATACTTGTCTTTTTGATGTCGTTCGAAATCGGTTTTGAACTGTTAATGAGCATGATAGAGGGCGTATATAGTAGTTACATAAACCCAACGTAATTGGTAAAAATTTTTCGACTCTCTCAATAAGTCCAGGACCGAAAAAACGCTCTGAAAATTGACAAGATTCGGTAGACACTCTATTTTGCATGGCTGGATGTTCGAGGTGTGAGTGAGTGGCGTCAAGAGCAACAAATAGCACTCATCAAACAAATAGAACTTTTCTTTTCATTGCTTATTCTCTCGTGACTCATTTATTCAACACTTTTTTTTGCACAATTTTTTGTTTTTGATCCGGAAGAAACATTGAAAGGATTTATACTTGAATAATAATTATTTTTTTCGTCTGCACTCTGGAATAGCCACAATGGCTACCGACCATCACTGCTCTCTTCTCTTCCCTTCCTCCCTCTATACATAAAGCACTTTGAATGGATACCAATAGGTGCTAAGCATCACGAATGTGCCGGTGAAATCGGACAATTATATAAACTCTTATATCTATTACGAGTTACTTATAAGCCAATAATTGCATCTCGAACTTAGCGAACAAAAGTTTTTGCATCCGATCAGGATTAGTAATGTAAAAAAATACATTAAAGTACCGCGCAATATACAGAGTTACGAGTTTAATTCGTTTCTGAAAGTTACTCGTATATAGTGGAAAAACCCGTATCTTGAAGCAAAACTTTCGCATTACAAATTGTTTTGGTCCCCCCCCCCTTCCGATGTTAATACTCGAATAAAAACCAATTATCGTGGTGCAGCACTGTATTCTATGCACAATAAAAGTAATTTTACTTACAATACAATTCCAGTAATTACACACACTCAGGCCCCGATCCAGAGGGGATAATAAGTAAGCATTCCCAAAAGAACCGGATAATATGGGGGAAATTGGTCGGTCCCGTAAAATACGGGAGGATCCGATGAATCTACAAAATGACTCACCCTTCCCGATAGATCGCCATGAATCCATGCCTGCACACAGTTCAGTACAATTCGACAGTTGCTGTCGGCACCGGCTCGATCAAAGTGTCCGACCCTTCATGAGTCAATTGAACACCTTTCTCGTGTGTTTCACGTTCTTTAGTCGAATATTTCGTAGCAAGCGACAACATTTTTAGGATATGATTCGTATCATTTTACAATTTTTTTTTGATTTTATGTATCTTATCTGTGTATATTTATGCTATTTGTAAATTGGCAGAGAATGAATAAAATTTTTTCCGATACATACACGCACTCCGCGCAATGTGCTTCAAAATTTCACAAGCGGCAGAGCCTGCCCGTAGTCGGCAAGTAACTAAGTAAGCATTTTTAGGATGGATCCACGCTATTCGTCCACATTACTCCCGCACGGAGTAATGTGGACGGGGTAGCAACACACGATATAGGCAACGAGTCGGTCGCTCGTAAAGAATCACCTGTCATCTGTACCACAGAGAAGCTATCTAATAACTCCGTCGTATGAAACTATCTAAATAAATAGATGGCCCAGAGCTTTCTCAGTTGAATGAATGCTTTCCTTTCTTTGTTTTTTGATAATTTTAAGCTTGATTTTCTTATTCTTCCGAACCAAAACCTGACGTTTAAGTGAATTAGTATGAGTGTACACCAGTCCTCTGGAGAGGACACAAGGAAATTCGTGAGCTTCGATGAGAAAAAAACTAACCTTATTGTTTCTACATTATTATAACCTGAATATTGTTCTGTAATTCATCTTTTCGGTAAAGAGGTTGCCTGAAGGATCACTGGAATACAGAAGGGTGAGAATCCCTGACATAAACCACAAGAACACACAAACAGCTTTATTAGAACTGAAGTATAACTACAGGTGGCGTTGCCTCTAGCCGAAACATTTTGCTTATAATTTGGATAACTCTCGAGTCGTGACACTCGTGGCCCGTATCAACACTGTCAATCTCGTGATAGCCGATCCCCAGATCCACGCAATTTCCAAATTAGATAAATCTAATCACGTGGGTGGGTGGGGGGGGGGGAGACACAAAAAAGAAATTAGTCATGGCTGAATTTTTATTGCTAACCATAAAAACCAACGATCAAAAACAAAAATACTGTATGGTTGCAAAAAAAAAAAATAATGAAATTTTCAAGAAAAAATGTCCTCCTTATGCTGTTTTACTCGATTTTTGTTAATTTATAATGCTTTTTGAAGGCTAATAATTGTAAGTTTTCTTGAAAGATTTACCCTGTATTTCCCCTCAAACTTTTAGTCCACCAGTATGCCTGCCCTCCTCCCATAAAAGGTGAGTTTTGCTTACGCCCCTGGTTCAATAAGGGAATTTATTGCTGATTGGAGGCCATTCAAAAGCCTTAGCAAGTTCATAACTCAAGAGCAGTTGGATTTATATGCAAGCATGTGCATTGATATATATGTAAATTAATTAATTTAATTTAATAATTTAATTAATTTAATTTAATAATTTAATTAATTAATTTAATTAATTTAATAATTTAATTTAATTAATTTAATAATTTAATTTAATTAATTTAATAATTTAATTTAATTAATTTAATAATTTAATTAAATTAATTTTTTCAATTAATTAATTTATTATTTATTCTTTTGGTGACTGAACTTTGGCGGAATTAATGTTCAGACCGGGAAGAAGTTTGTGCGGATAACTCGTTTAGTACAGTTTTCCTCTCTCCTATAGAAACGTGTGTTACGTTCTACGAAAATAACTAGCAACAGTGAATCGAAATTCAGTTCGAATCTACAACATGCTCTCATTCGCACAACTGTCAATTACGTAAACTCGTGGGAATCGTTCGCACGGATTTTTGGGATCTCTATAAACGATTTCTTCCGTTTCTCCCGCGACCGATCTTGAAGAAAAATGCGTTATTTACTCGGAACCTTTCCTTCATTTGACGGTTGATTTAGTGCCAGGATTATATGGTTTTCGAGCTCGCACAGTCCAACGATTTAAGATCTTCAAATATAATAACACCGAATGAGAGATGTTCGAGAGACGAACAAAACGGGGGTTAAACTTCCGCTAAATTTTTCGCAATGACATGTCAGAATGTGACAGGATTTCCCAGAGTCAGATGTCGAGAAAAGAAGTATCGAGCGACGATTACTACAATTTACTGACCCGATTCCGCCACTCACTCACCACACGCACATACGTACATATACAGTATTTATATGAAAAGCCAGTCAGATGCTGGCAATTTTCCGCGCTCTGACGCGCACAGAATCGCTATTCTATTGGCTGGCTTGCCGCTCCGAGCGACGTAGTCGTCGTCATGATCAGTTGACGATGAGAACGGTGACTCACAATGCAGCTTATCTGATGCAACTCCATCGATCCATCAAATATTTTCAGGGCAGGAGAAAAAATATATGTATAGTGCAGAAACATACACCTACGAGCAATTACATTATTACCAATTTCTTATAGCATCGAAAGCACATGAAGCCGTAACAACGAGTTGAGCTTTCACACAATGGGAATAAATAAGGCGCCTGTAAAAGAGAGTGGACCGGCTAGAAGCTGCGACTACATCGTGTGCAATCATTAGCCGCCACACCACACGAGCAGCGGCTGCTTGGTCATAGCGAGGGCCCGGGTTCAAGCATTACCTCCTAGATAACGAACCTCTGGAAGATAATGGTTCGGACCCCACCGGACGGCGCAGTTGGTGGTCGGCTGAAGTAAATTGTTTTCTGTGGTTTTTCAACTTTGCGGCCACAACGCTTGATGTATGAAGAAAGACATGCTTTTTTGAATATGTTTACATTGGAGGGCATTGGACACAGTTGTCGGGGGGATATGATCGAATTGTTTAAAATTTTCAACAGGATGGATAGGCTGGACCATGAATTATTGATATGCCGTCAATCGACTGCTTTTACAAGGGGACACCAGTATCGACTGGTAAGGGACAATTCTAGTTTGTGGTGTCACAGGGAAGTTTTCTCCGATAAGGTTGTCAATAAATGGAATAGCTTACTTCCGAGGGTCGTCAATTCTGACACGATTGACGCGTTTAAAAATAAATACGATAGTGGGATAGATAGAGAAGCTACCTATGCTTAGATTAAAACAACCATAATATTTATGGGCAGTGCATTATATACTATTAATTATTAGTTTTTTTTCTATTAGTTTTTATCAATATTATGCTCTTATATTGGGTTTCTGTATTTTAGTTATATTTGGCATCCATATAGTATTTTGTTATGGGCATCTTTCTTCCGCCACCTCATTGGGCGGTTTACCTGTTGTGGCCTGTGTTTGTATTTGTACTTCAATGTGATCCGGTCTCTCCGTTAAAACTCTCGCCAGAGAGAGCAACAGACCTATAATAGTACAAATATTCAATAATTACACTTCACTAAAAATTTGAAATATATATGGCAGTACTAAAAGTTCAAGCACAACACTATATACGCACTCAGACTGTTAGGTATACGTGCACCCATTCCAGTGCAACTCATTCGGTAGTGAATTGCCCATGGCGATAGGACCGGAGTGCTCAGTTTGAAAGAAAGAAAAGCAGTCAAATCACAGATCTGTTGGACAGATCCTCTCAGCGGAAAGTCCTTTTCCCAGAATCTCTTCAGAGAGCAGATAGACTTTCAACACGGTACTTACATAAACAAGAAAAATTCGATCATTTACCGCTTTCACTTTTGATTTGGAAGACAGATAGATGGCAGCACTTAAAGATCATACCGAAGGCAGATGGAAGCAGGAACCTTCAGGGACCATAAACCCTCCCAATATGATAATAGAGATTTGATGCAGTCAGCGATTTTTTAAGTCCCTGTACGTACATCGGTGTTAATCTCAAACCCGGATGAAACGTATCAACTCCTATTTAACGAGTAAAAATGTTGGTCTTGACTGATTTGTTAAATCGGGGTTTGACTGTACTTTATTTAAAATTAAAATTAAAAATCACCTCCTCCTCCTCCATAATTGTAACTCATATTTTTAGCTGCTTCCATTCACGGGAAACATATTCAAGGGAATTGGAGGACGTTTTATAAGAGAAAAGTATCAAGTGATCGCGTTTCAAATTTGAATAGGATTTCTTTGAATTTTATCACTATGTACAGGAAGAAGTTGGAAAATCCCAATTGATGATTGTTGGTACTCCGTGGGATCAAATCCAAAGAAACTTGCTAGAAAAGTTTGTTTTCCCATCATTCATCATCATCTACTCGTACCTCTAAGTAGCAAGTGGGTTGGTATGAAATACTCGAACACCCTGTAATTTCCTAGACTTTTCTCCCCACGTTTTTTTATCGCGAAAGAGTTGCGGTCAACAAGTCAACCTCGACTTCATACGAACTTGAAACGCTTGTCCACTTACTCCAAAAAGAAAATGTTGAAAGTATACACTGGGTATGAAATTGCTTGGGCCCCATTCTCGGGTCGGAAGGTGCCACGGGATTTATTACACGTACACCTCAGGTCATTTCTTTCTCTTACTTTTCTTAGGTAATATGTCATCATTTCTCCTATCTTTTTTTTCTTCTTTTTCTTGAAAAATCCATAACGTGCACATTCAACACCCATATGGCGCCGATCTCAGGAATAAAACATAGGCGGACATGTTATTTAATGCATTCATGTGCTAATGAGATTATTTTGGTCATTTACAAAAGAGCACATTGTAAAGCTTTTTCAACAACGTTTTTTCTTAGGTGTTCCCGGAAGATGGAAGTCCGAGGAACAACAGGATTTAGCTTCAAAAGCCACCTGCACCTATCTCTGTTTCTGTCTATTAAGATTGGAGACATCGTAAATGCTTCTAACTGTTGAAACATTTTCAAAAAAATACAGTAGCCTCAGTAGAAAATCTCCCAGATGGGGGGAATAGTTTAGGAACTTTTGATAGAAACGCTTTAGGCTGGTCGTCCACTGTAAGCTGTTACGAGCGAAAACAAGTCACATGTATACGTACGCCCGCTGTAGTAGTCTTGCGCATACACGCAATTTGTTTTCGCTCGTAGTAGTTTCCAGTGGACGACCGGCTTTATACTACGCCTATTCCCTCCTAGTGATACTTGTATCTAGGAAGTAATGCTACGCCTCGATACGCCGTGGGATCGGATCTCTACCTATTTTATTGAATCAAGAATGCCCCCACTTTTAAGCACTTCACAGCGAATGAGGACCATGTCCCGTTTTATTGTACGTTTTAATGGTGCGCTTTATTTTAAAATTATATATTTCACATCCAGGTTAAGATATTTATAATTATTGTTAAAAAAATATTGTTTTTGAAACTTATTTGATATTATTTCACAACCAGTGAAGTGTCAGAACAAGCATTAATTATATGTATTTTAATTAAACAATAATTCTCAGAAAAATCACCAACGAAAAACGAAAATAAAAGGAAATTACGAAAACTCCTTACGTATTTCGACACGCTGTGGGTGTCGTCTTCAGAGAATAAGAAATATCACGCTGTCCAAGGATCCCACTTGGATTGATTACCAAATCTTAACTCTTGCTTGCTTAGAAAAAAATATACGTCTGGTCTGTTCAAGTCAAACGTCGTGGCCAGAATGAAGCTGGTGCTTGCGAAATGGAGATATCTGATTGGTTTATTCGAATTTTCTTACAATTCTGGGCTACGACGTTTGACTTGGACAGACGTATATTTTTTATTTTCACTGAGCAACCGACAGCTAAGATGTGGTAACAAATCCAAGTGGGGTCCTAGGTTAGCGTGGTATTTTTTAACCTCTAAAGACGGCACCCACAGCGTGTCGAAATGCGTAAGGAGTTTTCGTAATTTCCTTGTATTTGCCTTTTTTATTGGTGATTTTTCTGATTAGGCAAAGTTTACCTACTCTTCCATAAACAATAATTGGTGCACATTCTTATTTTCTTCCGGTTTCTTCCACTGTCCCGAAAGAAATAGGTTTCTTCCTGAAGAAACCCAACCCTGATTCTGGCCTGGGCCATTCAATGATATGAAATTTTCGGTCAATTTGAGTCGATAAACCACGGATTTCTGCTCAAAGTCCCCCCCGTCTTATTGAAACGGATTGATTTCGGCGCATAGAGAAGAGGCCTGTTTAGCATTTTGTGCGAGGGTCAATGCACTGTCATGCATAAAGGGCGTGGTCTGAAATATAGAAAAGGGGGGGGGGGGAGTATTATATATTTTGGATAGAGTGCAATAAATCTGCATTGAAAGCAGAAAAAATAAGACGCGTTTTTTTTGAATAAAAATATATTCCCCGAGAAATGCGTGTGTTTTTTGTTATCAAAGTACTAAATATATTTTTCTTTCTTCCAGAGCCAATCGCGTGCCGGATGATTGATTGAATCGAAGGGAAGCTTTTAAAAAGAAAAAGAGTTTGGAATTGCCTCTGACGTCATTGATCGCGTGACAAACTGGACGTTTTTCAGAGGAATAAAAGATGGAATAGGAGGAAAGGAAAAAATCGCTTACATTTTCACAACGGTGGCTGGCCATTGAGGCTATTCCTCAAAATGTCAGCTTGAATACAGTGCTACCGTCGCTCTAATTTTCCAACATGAATTATATAGAGTTCTTCTCTCTTCTGCTCAAACTGATTTTTACTAATGAACCGTGATACGCAAATTAGAGCTCCTTGAAACACTGTGGGCTGACTCATCCACCATCCCTGAACAAAAAGTGTGACGTCAATATTATCTGTATAGCCAATCATTGTTCCCTATCCTGCTCTTTTTTAAACGATAAAGGTGAGACTACACATGCTTACTCGCTTTGACTACTAAACCACACCACATGCACCTCCTCTATACTCGCTTTGACTGTGGGGTAATGAATAAATATTCTGGAATTCCGCATTATTTCTTCTTTTGTTTTTTTTCCTCAATCATAACTCGGCTGCGATCGCAGCACGAAGGCCTTTGCAATACAAAATCAAACATCGGTACATGTTGGAACGTGTCATGAGTGCTTGTGTATGCATGGTGAATGTGTTAAGTTGCCTTAGCACATTCATGTTGTCAGAGTAATGTTTGTTTGTCAGTTTCTTGCTGATGCGGCCAGCTATCTTCCATATTTTGAAGTCAAGATCGTAAATGCTTGCATTTTTGTATTAGGTAAATACGAGTATTATGTTGAAGGCCTGCCCGTTCTCTGAGAAGAGACTTTTTCAAATGGGAGACCGGCTCACATTCCCGCCTTGAAGTCGGAGAACCACAGAAAACCAACTTCAGCCGGCCACCACTATGCCGCCAACGGTGTTCGAATACACGCCAACGGGCAGTGGCGTAGGAGTCAGGGATGCTGTTCGTGCTCAAGCACCCACGGAAATTTGAGGCATGGGTCAGGGCATCCACACAGAATCAATTCAGAAAAAACAAATTTCCTGCATGAAGCTCAAGACGAATACTCACAGGTCTGAGGCACTTCCGACGTCCCTGCCAACGAGGTTCGTATACACGAATAATCCAACGGGGGTTCTGTATAAATGCTCGCATACAGTCCGAAAATTTTGTGTTGTCCCCTTCATTGAAATCAAGTATAAAATATTTTAGGCAGAGATACCAATTTTTACCAAGCGTCATAGTGACATGGCATTTGTCAAGTGCTGGTGGGAACTATGAGAGAAAACCCGTTCGGAATCGACTATAAACTTTAGTACACGGTCCAATTAGCCCTCTTGTGTAGTAAAATGACCTAAGAGGAACAGAAACGATCAAACATTAACGTCACGCGTTATCCTATACTAGCCCTATCCAAGAAAATCAAATGTAACATCTCCGCAGCCGAAAATTTGTAGAGGAGGAGAAGTACTCGTTTCATTACCCTTAATGTTCCCTTACTGTGGGACTCCCGCATCCGCGGGTAATTGGTTTCGCCGAGAATACGTGAAACCGCGGAAAGTAGAGAACAGCCTTTGTGACTGCTGGCAATATAGAAACCACGAAATTCTTCTCATGAGCCTATTTGACCCATTCGAGAACTTTATCCCTCCCGCAAAAAAAATAATTATAAAATGTTTCTCGAAAATACGAGTCAAACGTCAAATTGTATTTGCAAGAAACGGGATTAAGCAAAATGCAGGCATCGATCGACATCCGTAAAAATCTCTGCACCAATTAGAAAAAAAACGTTCATGTTACCGTAAATGTGGTACAATACTATGCCGTAAACGGGTTACTATGCATGCTTACCAATCATCTTGGTAAGTTTGATAAATGTGTCACTTTTTACCAGCGAATATTCATAATACCCAAGTGTCGTTAGTGAATTTGATAAATACTTGAAATATATCGCATTTATACAAATACAAAGGCCACAACAGGCAAATCGCCCAACGAGGTGGCTGAAATAAGATGCCCATAAAAAATATAGATGCGAAATATAACCAAATTACATCACCCCAATATAAAAGCACATATCACGAAAGAAAAAAAACGTATAGAAAAGTAAATATAAAGTACACTGCCCATAAAAAAATATTATGGTTGTCTTACCTAAGTATGGATTTGTGATTATGCATAAGTGTCGTTGGTGAATTTGACAGATATGAATAAAATTCCAAATGAGTCTCGTATGTGTGATGAGTATAGTCGGAACCCGATATAATGATACAATACATATATAAACTATCATGTATAGTATATGATATAGTACAATTTATCAATGTTTATACTAATGACGCGGTGCTTGGATATTATGCATAATTGTGGTAAAAGTGATAAATTTAGGGGAAATTTCTCAAACTTATCGATATGCTTAGTAAGAATGCATAACAACCGGTTATTATTAGGGCTGGTTCAATTAATCGGGTCGGTTATTCGATTAATAATCGTAGTTATTAATCGTAGTTAAAAATTTTAGTTAAGTTAATCGACTCTATCAATCCGATCAAGATTCGATTAAAATTTTTATTAAAAGTTTATCATTTTACTTGATTTATTTGACTAAACCGATTAGGTGCCCTAAATTATGTTTCCATAAATGATTTCAGATAAATGATCGTATATAAAACTATTTCAATCAATATTTTGATCAAATTTTCCGACATGAGGAAACAAAAGTCGATTCAATGAAAACTAATGATGATTTCTAAAACTACTGATTAAAAACAAAACGGCAAGATCAAAGAAAAATAAATACCAGGATGTGACAATCACGTTCTGCTAATCGACTCACCCCCCCCCCCCCTGCCAGACACACGAATGATCAAATTTTCACTTTGAGGTTCGTCAGCTGGTTGGATTACTTATTTTGCTAAATTTTGCCAGTAACATGAACAAATGTAAATCCCCTATTAAAACACATCTTACAAAACATTTTGGAAGACAACATGGGTAGAGTAAACATTTTCAAAAGTCGTTTTCCAAGTTCTAGAAATGAGCACATTCATGTTTCTGGTTAAGTGGGGAAGAGCGATATTAAATAGCTGCAAGCGCGGGTGGCCTTTATTTCTTAATCCATTTCTATATTTGTTTACATTCATTCAGCGGGTAGATGCGTGAAATGAATAGAATACATTTTTATAGCATCAATTAATATTACATAGTTACCAACACACTACGTTTGCTATGAATGAATAGTATTTGCAATTATTCGATTAATCGATTAATTTTTTGATTAACCATTTAAAAATTTTAATCGATTCCCAGCCCTAGTTATTATGTATAGAAACCGCATTTATAGCAAAGAACGTTGCAGTAGTAATAGCACAGAACGTAGTCAATCTTCCCCTGAAGTCGTTCTTCCGCTTCTCCGAGGCTTAGTTCGTCCTGGACTGGAGTATGCGGTGAGGTTTTGGAGACCAAATACCAAACAGAGGGACATGGACTTGGTTGAAGGGGTGCAGAGAAGAGCTACGCGTGTCCTTATTGGCACACGGGGCTTCAGTTATGAAGAAATACTTCATTTTTTAAGATATTTACATAGGAAGAACGCAAGGGTTGGGATATGATCGAAGTGTTCAAACTTTTCAACGGGATAGAGAAATTGGATGTTCCATGAATTATAAATACACCGTCAATCGACTGCTTTGACAACGAGACACCAGTATTGATTGATAAGGGACAATTCTGGGTTGTGGTGTAGCAGGGAATTTTTCTCTAATAGGGTTGTCAATAAATGGAATAGCTTAGCCCCGGGGGTAGTAAATTTTAACACAATCACCACATTTAAGAAGAAATACGATAAAAACGTTGGAATAAATTGAGAAGCCATCTATTCCTATAATAAGACAACCATGAAATATTCTTTATGGGCATTGTATTATATTTTATCATGTAGTATATAGTTTTTCTTTTTGTTTTTATAATTGCATTTTTAATTGGGTTGCTGTATTTTAGAAAAAAAATATGTGACATCCGTATTTGCTATTGGCATCTTTTTTTTCAGCCACCTCGTTGGGCAATTTGTATGTTGTATTTGTATTTGAGTCGGAGACGTTTGCGTAATCACCATGATGCCATCTTATTAGACTTACAGAATCTCAAACGACAAGCTCACCAATATCTGTTACTAAATCCATCATATGTATAAAAAAAAGAAACTGGTCTATGAATTATCCATAAGTATGTTAAAATATACTTGTCCGATATCCATTTTGTTTCAGAGATATTTTTCTTTCACTGTCAAGAAAAGAAAACGACGTGACATTTGAAAACACGATGAAATTAAAGGGGGGAAAAAAATCGTTGAATACACAAGTGTCACGGAGCCTCTCGAGGAGGACGTGACGACTTCTAAAAGAATGATTGCGACACTTGTTATGATCTATCTTTTCTCTCTCTCTCTCTCACGCTACGAATAAAAACATTTTGTTTAGATTTCAAGGGAGACTTTCATAGCTCTGACATCTACTTGTCATCGTCATATTTCACAAGCGCGTCTCAATAACTCCAGAAAGACACAGAGAGAGAGCCTCTCCACAGCTCCGACAAACGCCCTATTAAGGCGAACGAGCTCGACACGCCCCGAATCCGTCTCATTTCAATAACAAGGAAGTGGAAAATCATCGCCTTGTTTTCCAAACTCATTTCTTTAGAACGAAATCCATGCCCATGACCAATTTAACCAACTCATATACATATATAGCCAAAACGTGTAATGTAAATCTTACTATAAATTCTTCTATAAATGATGCTGATCGGTCGTGTCTGCCAATTTCAGTCTGCCGTCAGTGGTGTATTTACGGCAGGCCCGTCATTTGGGGGTAACGGGGGGCCGTTGACCCCCCCCCCCCGCTTTTGAAAATACACTAAAAATGGTGTATGTATATATACAGGGTGATTATAAAAAAACTATCCCGACATATGGGCCCCTAACTATCATACCATTCACAGAAACTGAACGAAATTTTGGCATAAGGTATTTTGAGGTATGCGCTCAAGAATGATATGGAAAACAACAGTGTCACTCTAACAGTTACGGTTACAGTGAGAAAATTTCGAAAATATCAAATGGCAACACCAAGTTTTTTGTATTGGAATGTGATCTCCATTGTGAAAAACCCTAAACAGCGTTCGAACGGCAACTGTAGCATGAAAACCACCGGCGGTAGATAGGCTAAAAGTGAGAAAAACCAATAAGGACAGAGAAGCAGCATAAAATAAAGCATTTTATTGTGTTTCACAAATTTTCCACATGACCTTGTGGAGGACTAATCAGGCTGGGATCTCAGCCGAAGAAACGGAGTGACGAATGAAACGAACATTAATGCTCTGAGGCACGGCAAAGTCCCTTTTACTTTTTCCTTGCCTAGCTCCAAGGATTTTCGTGCTACAGGTGCCATTCCAACGCTATTTAGTGTTTTTCAGTATGGAGATCACATTCCAATACAAAAAACTTGGTGTTGCTATCGATATTTCCGAAATTTTCCCACTGTAACCGTAACTGTTAGAGTGACACTGTTGTTTTCCATATCATTCTTGAGCGCATACCTCAAAATACCTTATGCCAAAGTTTCATTCAGTTTCTGTGAATGGTATGATAGTTAGGGGCCCATATGTCGGGATAGTTTTTTTATAATCACCCTGTATATATATATATATAATTATAAATGCATTGAGTACATGTTCTTTGCCCCCACTCCCGGAAAAAGTTGAAATGACGGCCCTGATTTACGGAGGGGGCGCCTTAGAAGGCTATAGCCCAAGACGACAAGTTCAGAGGGGCGGCAGATTTGAGGAATAATTGGCCAAGAAAATTAGTAGCGTTGGAGAAATGCGGAAAAATTTGTGTAACCCTCGATAAATCCACCTCTTCGTGAGTGAGCAAAAAAGTAGTTACCTAGAGTGCGTGCAAGCATGTGAATGGCCAAAAGAGGGACCTAGACAGTGTGAAAGCATGTGAATCATCAAAAGAGTGACCTAGACAGTGTGAAAGCATGTGAATCACCAAAAGAGGGACCTAGACAGTGTGAAAGCATGTGAATCCCGAAAACAGTGATCTAGAGAGTGTGTGAATAACCATAAGAATGGCCTAAAGCATGTGAGCAAAAAAGTAGTTACTTTTGCACGTGTAAATGATGAAAAGAGTGATCCAGCAAGGAACCATGTCAGTGAGTAATCAAAAGATTGACCTAGAGCCTGTGCAAGCATGTGAGTGACCAAAGCAGTGTACAAGTAGGTGAATGACCAAAATAGTGTGCAAGCATGTGAGTGACCAAAGCAGTGTACAAGTAGGTGAGTGACCAAAATAGTGTGCAAGCATGTGAGTGACCAAAGCAGTCTACAAGTAGGTAAGTGACCAACATAATGTGCAAGCATGTGAGTGACCAAAGTAGTGTGGAAGCATGTGAATGACTAAATGAGTGAATGACTTAAAGAGTATGTGAGCATGGGAGTGGCCAAAAGAGTGACTTACAAACCCGAGTGTACTTGCAGGAGTGGAAGGAGGCCAAGCGGGTTATTGAACAGGGTAGCGAATTCGACGAAAGAGTAGTTAAGAAAATTAGACTAGAATGGGGGGAAAGGGCAGCAAAATTTATGTAGCGCCCGCAGGCGGCAAAACCATAAATGCGTCTCTGTCTGCGGTGCGTATTTACCGATATGGGAACTGATAAATATTCATTTCCATGTTGTTTCTCATTTGATCGGGTTTTTTTTTATATACCATAGAGAGGTTACTTAATCGAAAGGTAATTGAAACTTTCAAGAAGATAATGAACGGCTATTCTTTGCAAATTATTGAGAGTTTTGACGAAGCACATGTTGAAGCGATAATCGATCGCGTGATATATTTTTCATTATACAGCATAATATACTATTTCATGCTCGAGCTAAAATATAAAATAAAGACAAAATGTTTGAGAGAGATGTTATCATCTCGGCCCACAACACATCAGTGCTTACTGTATATTGATGCTGAGAAATTTAATAAAAAAACAACCATAAATTAAAATCCTAAAAGCTTATGCTAAAGTACCGTAAACTGGGGTGACTTTGTGCCACTCTTTTCAAGGGTTTTCCTTAATATCTTCCCTTATGCTTTGCCTACGCTGCTGGGGATTTTACGAAAGGTAGCCTCACATCTCAGCTATCGATTTCCGGTTTTAAAGAAAATTATGATGAAAAGGAAAGGACAGCGAATTTTTTTCGCGTGGCTTCTTCTTGAATTTTTTTCGTCACCACCCCCGAGGGGGTGACTACTATGTGCTATCACCTTTTCTCGCCTGTCACACCCATTTTTATTGAATTCCGGTTGATAACTTTACTTGGAACCCTTTGAAAAAATTATTTCTGCCCAAAATTAGGTCATTTTTGAATTTTTACATAAAATAATCCATGAAACCTAAAAAAACAGTTTAATAACATTTTTAAGTAAAGAAGGCATTTATTTTTACTTTTTTGGAAATATTTAATTCGCTGAAACATTAATAAAAATAAAGAAGACTTAAAACTTGAAAATATAAGGATCTTCCTAAATAATAACACTATAAATATAACATTCATTTCTTCGAATCCACTGCAAACTTGTTGAACCTGCCAGTTGGTCAAGGTGTCTTGATTTTCATTACGATTCGGCTCCTCGGATACCAAATTTCGTCATCTGGGTCAGGCCATGATTAAAATTTGCCAGCTTTCTTCACGGTCCTTACACACGCCTCCCCAATATGATCAAAAATGGTGAGCATCTGTTTGTGCTTTATCACACTAAGAGCCTCTTCAAGTGTTTCATTTGATTAATTGCGGTAGGGTCGACTACCCAGCTTCCACACATACTTGCGAACCATTGCTGGGACAACAATAAAGTAGTGAATAAAGGGCGAAAACTCTGAAAAAACAGGTAGCACAAAATCACCACCTGAATCCCCATTTTTTTGTTTATGCGTCATATTTCGGCCAGAATGCTATTTTTAAAATTCAAATAGGTATTTCTTATCGTAACTTCTACATAGAAATATTAAATTACCTAGTTTTCACGAAACACGCACTGTCTGCACTAACAGAGCAGACAACGCAAGGAACACACGCACTCGAAAATTTTCGCGTAAATCACAATATAACCTAAAAAATTCTCTAGACAACATCTGACAGCAGATGATGCAATAAATGCTGTCGGCTACAGCTCCTGAATCGGCATGAAAAATTTTAAAACTGATTGGCCATCCATACGCGTCCTAAAATCCGTGAATGGCACATAGTCACGTGGATAGCTTGGACGTTCCAAATTACCGATAGTTCCGTAATTTTCTTAGGCCAGTGCGAACCCGGTCTTACGGAACTAAAAAATCACAAGGCAAAACGAACATTTTATTATACGAGTTAGAACATCTGTATCAAAACTGAAGGAAGATTGCATGAGCCTGGAATATTTACAAAACAATTACATCCATAAAGGTGATCTACAGTAGTTCATCGCATACATTTCGCAAATACGAACTTTGTGTATCCATACTTATAATATGTTACGAGGGGCGATTTATTGTTTAGGTTCGTTAAACGTCCCGCATTTTACAGCTATCTCCAGCTCCGAATAGAGATGAGACCGACATATTCAGCTTCAAATTAAGTTGAGGCTCACATAATCAGCTGTGAATGAAGCCGGGGCAAATATCATCAGCTGTGAATGAAGCCGGGGCAAATATCATCGGCTGTGAATGAAGCCGGGACAAATATCATCAGCTGTGAATAAAGCCTAGCAGATATTCTCAGCAACGAACGGAGCCGAGGCAGACCATCAGCGGCAAATAAACCCAAGGTGAGATATCCAGCTACAAATGAAGTGGAGACAGGCATCTCCAGCTGCGAATGAGATGTAAGCAGACACCATCAGTTGTGAATCTAGTCGAGGCAGACATCTTCAGCTGCGAATGAAGCCGAGGCAGATACTTTCAGCTTTCAATGAGGTGGAGACAGACACCATTAGCTACGAATAAAACCGAGGCAGATATCCCCAGCTCCGAATGGAGCTTGGGCCAACGCATTCAGCTTCGAATTGAGTGGATACTTGCATCATCAGCTGTGAAAGAAGCCAAGGCAGACATCTTCAGTTGTGAATATGGTGAAGGCAAACACCATTAGGTTCGTCAAATCATCTTGTATTTTACGGAATAGATTAATTTTTCCCGCATTTTTTGGCTCTTGGGAAGGGCAATCACCCCCATCGCCCCCTTTTGGATCAGCTCATGCTTGACATACGGGCAAGCGCAGTAACAAATGTGCTACTGTTTAATCGTACATGCACCTCGTACACATTCCTCTGTGGAATTTCTAACGAATTGGTACATGCAGGCATGGGTTGTCTGTGTGAGTGTGTGTGTGAATGCGTGGCCCTAATGTATTCATGATTTCAGAGTTGCGTTTGCTTCATCTTGCTGCTACTGCCATCTGCTTTTCGTATTTTGAAAAGAAGATGGTAAATGCTTGAATTTTCATATTATGTAAGTATCGGTGTTGAAAGTCCGCTGCGCTCTGCGAAGAAATTTTTCAAACGGAAGACCGGCTCCCATTCGTGCCTTGAAGTTCGACCCAAGCTCGAAAAGCCACCACCACTGTGCCGCTAACGTGTCCAGTCCGATGCCACACCACCGCACAATCACTGCAATAACCGATATAACACAGAGACACGACTATTTCGTTCCTTATTATAACTAGCGCAGTAGCGTGATGCACTGAGCAGAGACATAATAGCCTTCCTTGAGTCAGCGATAGCCCTCCCCCTCCACGTTCCTCTACCGTCTCCCAATAAGGAAAGAAATGGTTGTGTTTCTGTGGTATATGGGATTAGTACATGATATATTTTGAGAGCTGAATTTTCTGATATACGTATTTGGCATCCATATTTTTTTTATGAAAATTTTTTTTCCAGCCATCTCGTTGGGCAGTTTTTCTTGTCGTGGTTTTCGTATTTGTATTATTGGTTAGTGCGCTTGCCCGGATCTTAAGAGGGCCGTGGTCGGATTCCCAGTACGGAAAATACAAACTTTTCTTACTAAAGCATAGTTTCCCAAACTTTTTGTTCCATCGCCCCTTCTTCAGAAATATTTTTCTCTCATCGCCTCCCAACTCAAATGTACCCATAGGATCCTATGTTATACGCGTGACTTCTGTCGCCCCCCCCCCGGAAAATTCTATCGCCCACTTTGGGAAACACTGTACTAAAGTTTCACCTCAATAAAAAACTTTTTCCCATTTTTTTCCAGTCAAACCTCTCTCAATATACTGTATAAAAGACAGACGTTAATGAAGTGTTTTTAATGGAAATAAGAAGAGATAAATATAAATCGTTTTTTGAATATACATAAACATTAATCGATGCCTCATACAGTCGACGCCGCTTATTAGAATGACGGATAATGTCATTTGGGTATTGTTATCACTTTCGCAACGAACGGAACCGGGCCAATATCATGACATGGGAAAAAATTCGTTTATATTTATCGGGACTTTGGATAATGTTATCGTTTTTTTTTCCGTCGAGAAAGTTATTTTTTATTTTATTCTGTGCGTTCTAAAGCTAAGGTTTACCAAAAAAGAAATCCTATAAGTTATAGTTATCAGACTGCAAGACTATGTAGGAGGCTAGAGAAGAGATATTCTCTCCCCCCTCCACCCTCCTTTCATGTACGTGTGGAGACGCTTTCGCAATGGCCTTCCTTATAGTGGAGACAAATTTATGATGTCAAAAAAAGCGATTTATTTCAGTTCTTAGTCAGTTTCTTTAAGTTGACTAGATTCAAATTTCTTTTTCTGAGAGCCTTTATCAAGGGATCTATGAAATGTATTGTACATTAAAAACATATCGTAATTCATTATCTACAACATTACACAGTTCCATTCTAACGCCTCACAATGGCTGAATAAAAAGTAAAAAAACGGAATTTCAAGTGAAAGGAAAAAAAAAATCCCGTTTTTTTAGAACAGAATAAAAAAAAATGAACGATATTTTGAAAAATTATGTGGGGAAGAAAAACAGAGCTGTCCCGTTTACCATACGCCCGTTCGACCAAACGGGATGTATGATCATACTACTTGCGAACTGGACATTTTTGGATACTGATTGGATATTGTTATTAGTAGAGCCCGAAACTAAAAATAGGCACCAAGAAAAGGCACGTGTAATAATGGAAAAAAGGGAAAGCAACTAAAAACTATGCACGAAATTTAGGATTCGAAATACAGGTTAAAAAATTGGCTGCACTCACTGAATCTACTGTTTCAATAACAGATTATAACGACTTTTATTATTAGCTAAGTTGATATTATTATGCCAAAAAAAAAGATGCTTATCGTTCTTCAAAGATAGGGTCGGAGTCTGATTAAATCGAATACTTAATATATGTATAATTTTCTGGCATGCAAAATAGTGTTAGCTGAAATTGAAGAACTATTATATGAAAACTATACACTGCATAACCTTTTCATATGGAATTATTTTAAAAGCATTAATAATACCGACTAACACCAATTGTCCTGTCACTCAGGCAATGTCTATCTGCGTTCAAATGGGGCCAGGAGGGGAGGGGGACTTGTTGACAAGAAAATACTACGGGTTGAAGATTAAGAAAAAAATATTAGATCTAAATGCTAAAAATATCCAAGTTCTACAAAATATGGCCTCTAAAATTCACGAATAAACATACAACAATGTTGAAATAGGTTTTTAAAGGGGAAAAATTCAAGAAAGGCATTTTTACAAAAAAAAAAAACAGTTTGGAAATAGGCAAAAAAAGGCATTTATGACACTTTGTTTGAACTTCCGGGCTCTAGTTATCGGAAACCCCGAGTCCCGATGTGATCACATTAAGAGGCGTGGACTGTATTTACATCTCAAGATCCGCTTTGACGGAAAAGAAAGTTTTTCATTGATCAAATCCTTATAAAGGAGGGGGGGGGGGGAAAGGGTTTTTTTCTTTTTTTCCGATCTTCGAGCGAGAATGTAAATTACACTTCAAGGAAGAAGACATAGTTTTCACTCTTCCCGAATAAGGCAATAAAAAAAAAAAGATTTTTTTCCTCTTCTTTTTGAATTCACGCAGTTGTGTTTACTTTGTAATAATAATAATAATAATCTTTTTCTGTAGAGCATTAATATTAATGTTATTGCTTCCCGGAGGAGTCGCCGGGTTTATTGATCTGTTGGCCATTGATTGCTATTGAATGATGATGATGATGATGATGGCGACGACTACTGCTGCTCACCTACGCGTGCGATATTAACCGGAGTAACCAACACCTACTTCACCGCCATTAAATATCTTTCGGAAATGTTCCATGTCTAGCAATTTGGAAAAAAGAGAAAAAAGAAAAAAAAAAAAAACACGGAAATGTTTCTCTCGCAAATTATGAAGTTTTGTAATATGCCGATAGTCAAAAAATATTTCAGGTATACGTTTAAGCTCCAGGCCACAAATAGTACTTTATGGCTTAACGGAAAACGATTACTACTCGCATACGGTTGCATCATTTTATAGATGCTAGAGTTTCAATCAATGAAAAAATATTACTCCACTATAAACTATCTCAAGAAATATTTTTCGATAGGCGTTTAATCCTTTTTTTAGTTCGATTCCCAAACCATGCTTGACTCCTTAGGAATTCGGCAACTACTTTACCGCACACCAACTCCGATCATATATCCTCTTCGTTCCAGAGGTACACATATGTGGAACATTATACGATCTCCTGTTTCTAATTATATCGTAGATATTACTTGATTCCAACATTTCTAGCCCATACCTGGAAGTTCAAGCTTCTTATTGATTCGTGTAGAATGCGGCTCGTAATGATATTACCTGAGAAAACAAGCGAATACAAAGGCAGATAGACGAAATCGCGGCGACGAAGCTACTTGAAAGAGTAAATAGTTTTTAATATATTTTCAAGAATTTAATAATTAAAAATGATATATTTTACGATAACCAAATATGGGGGCATGCTGAAAATAATTTTTTCTAGTTGTCTAATTCATTTTTAATCGCAACACATTGAATTTCGTGAAGGTCCACGTATGTGTACCTTCGGCGTTGAGCGGTAAATTTAAGCGTGATTACACCAAAGTATCTCATGCGAGATTTTTTGTATTTCTGTACTACTTGTAGGGGAAACATTGTTCTCGAAGATATATATGTATGACTGAAAGGCTCATGTTGATGCCTACATGTTGATGAAATGCATATTACCTTTCTTTTGAAATACATTTTTTGATGAATTGCGATAAGGTTTTCATTAGTAATTATCATATTGTTTCTACAGATATTGGTTATATATAATCAGTGTTTGAAAAAATTATAACATGAAAATAAACGTAGTAATTATTATATATATATATACAATAATTGATTAAATCAAATGATTAAGCTATAATTATGTAAAGTAATTATAAGTATATGTATGCTATTATTAAATTAAAAAGTCAATGAGTTTTATTCCTTTTTCTCTGTTCATGAATTTTCATCTCAGCTTTCTGATATTATTGCAATGTCTTTTTAAACAAAAATTCATATACATTGTGAACTTTATTAATTACTCAAATCATCTCAGATGGGTGTATTTTATTTATTAATATTTTCTGAGTCCTGGTGAAGCAGAAGCTATTCTGCAACACAAATAATTGGCCTACAGATTTTAGTGAGGAAGACGCCCCTAACGAATGTGGTTCAGATGATGAAAGAGTGATTACGATGATCAGATGATGAACCAAAGTGATCGGTACAAAATGTCAAATGTATCTGTGTGTTTATACAGTCGAATCATGTTATAAACGAACTCCAAGAGACCGGAGAAATCACTTTGATACAAAAAAATTTCGTTACAAGAATTCCAGGTTTCTTGAATTGTTCCTATTTAAACTTATCTGGGGGGATTAAAAAAGTGTTCGTTAAAACGAGATTTTTGCTATAACGATATTCGTTAAAACGGGATTTGACTGTAGTATATATATATATATTGCTACATTTGATAATTAACTCTGTGTAAAAAGCTAACATATGTCAATTCCTGATGCCCGTTGTGAGTTAGTCATTTAATGTTGTGTTTTAAATTTGCAAATAATAAGTATGCATCTAACTTTCACTATGGAGAAAATATTAAGTGTTTCTACTCATTTGAATCATGACGTACACATATGTGCACCTAAAATTTCTAGGCTCCCCGAATGCTTACAGAAAAATTTTCTTTTTTTATTAATGTCTACAAACACTAAAGAAACATAAAATCGACAAATATTTTTTAAACTGTTTTTGAAGCTTCGGGTTCGAAGAGGATAACGCCATACGGAAATTTCCAACCAGTGGAGTTGAGTGGGATTTTTTTACACACTTTTCCCGTTTTTTCAACGACATTTATTTGAATTTTTATTATTTACTGAAGCGATGATTACACAGGCACAAACACACACAGCGTTTCCATGATATAAATTATATTATGGTAATTTTGGAAAAAAATTATAAATAATATCCATCTCACACACTTATATATTTGTAAGATTTAACGCTTTCAACCAATTTTTTAGGAATTTTAATTACGATTGGGCGGGGGGGGGTCATTGTGTGACTACTACTACTTAACCGTACATGCACATCGTACACATTCCCCTTCGGAATTTCTAACGAATCGGCACATGCCGGAATGTGTGTTCTGAGTGAATGTGTGGCCCTAACGCATCTATGTTGTAGAGTTGCGCTTGTTTTGTGTTCATGCTGCCATCTGCCTTCCATTTTCTGAAGTAAAGATGGAAATGCTTGAATTTTTCATGTTATGTCAGCATCGTGTTGTAGGTCTGCCTTATCTCTGCAGAGAGACTTTTTAAATGAGAGAGCGGCGATGATTGTGCCTACTTCTGACAGTTGGCGATGTCCCGTATTTTAAGTATTATTATTTAAGATCCCAGTTAGCGGAATTTCATTTTTTTTTCAGTGAAATATGGTCATCATCATTTTGAACAATTTTTCGTGAAATAAATTTTGTTTGCTGTGATTTGGAGCAGCTCTTCAATTCCTTTAGGAATTTTAGCAGCAATTATCAAATTGCATTTAAAGCAATGAATTGCTTGCATAATTTAGTGATATCCCGTATTTAGGATCGCAATTTCCTGCATTCACCTTGATGATGTATGGTGAAACTAAGTATGAAAGTATAATTTTATTTGAACCCATAAAATATAGATGAGACTAATATCGATTACAACGGGTGAATAATTTTATTAAGCCTGCTTAAGGACCAGCTCTGGTCCCCAGACTATAGGTTATGCAAACACCAAACATGGCCCCCGCTCTGTCCCTTGTGGGATATAAGCAGGTCACTTACGGCTGGACCATGCTGGGAAAAAGGAAAGCCCCGACTATAGGTTGGGAAATGCTGCCCCAGAGGAATGTTTACGACGCGCCTGTACTGTTAAGTAGTAGTAGTTTAAAATTCATAATTTAATATCAACAACGATGACAATACTTATTCGCTGAGAACTATATTGAAAGAAAAATTGTTTGTAGAACTCTTATTTTTAGTTACCGAAGGCATCGAAATCAAAGTATGGAATAAGAAACTTTTATTCAAGAAATCCTGTCAGAAAAGTTCCGAGTTGGAATCTTTCAATCGTCACGTGAAAGGGAAAAAAGTTCTCAAGAAACTTTTTAGAAAGAGAAAAAAGAGCCGTCTTCGATCTCTCTTTCCAATCATTTCTCAATTCTAAAAGCGAAAAAAAAAAACGTATTTTCGTCTCTCTCTCTCTCTTTTTTTTTTAACTTCAGGAATGACTTTTTTTTTCTGTCGATGCGACAAAGCTATTTCCTTCCTATAGGAGGAACAGTAGGAGTCCAGAAAAATTTTCGACGAGATGGTAGGCGTCAGAAGCTGAACGATATTAGACAAGACCAGCAGCAGAGAAATCGATCGAATTCTTCTCTCGGTCCCGCCGAAATGACTTCATATAGTAAGTATATTGTGGACCGCCGACTCCTTACGGGAATTCCGTGACATGATTTCCAAATTGTGGAAATGGACAGATGAGAACACTATGTATGACTGCACGTTATGCCCATAACACTTTGCTTTTTTCGTAATAATGATAGGACTTGGGCCAGCTTCATGATGGTCTGTTTATGAAGTTGTTCACATCAAATATCATCACGTATCTCGGGAGAGAGAAAAAATATGCTAGAAATGGTTTATGATAGGGATAAAAGCCGCATCGAGTACGGAATTCCACCTCCGCGTCTAAGAGAGAATCGTTTAGAGCGGAGATTTCCGCAAATTTAAAATTGTCTTGCATAGAACTATTTACAGTGAAACCTTCCACACACACACACATATCAGGGAAATCCAAAAAAATTTGTCCATATTAAAGATGCATGCAGAAAAAGAGGATTGTCCTCGCGTACAGACAAGAGAAAGTCTATTCAGTGCGTTGTAAAAGTGCCTAAAGATGTCCTCTATAATATTTGCAGATTTTCTGCCATAATCAGTCTCAGCAGTGAAATACAGTCGGCCCCGCTTAATCGGATGGTGAATAAATTGTGTGTTGTATGTGTGGATACCGCGTTTGAACGGATAAAATCCTCCGGCACAAAATTTTCCCCATAGAGACTATGTAAAAGTTCTCCGCTTAATATGATAATTTCAACAAGTTTTCCCAGCACCTCCTAGATATAGATTTATCTGTAGGAGGGGCGCTGGTTTTCCCCGTGACCAAGACCGTTGAACGTTACTCACAGCTAAGCTCAAAAGAGCCCTATTCTCTTTCATCACAATATTACACATTGGCATAAAATCTATATACATAAAATAACATATCCTGAGTGACTTAATGATTCATCATCGCCAAGCCGAAACCACTGAAGTTATGAATATGAAATTTGGTCAGTAGTTTAATTTCATGAAGTAAAAGATTAAGTAAGGTCCACTAAGAAAGGGTTTTTCGAAATTCGACCTCTAAGAAGATCATGAGGGGGTTCAAAGGTTATACAGAGAATCAGGCTGAGTCGAAACCACTCTGGAGCAATATTTATGACATTCGGTCAGTTTTATTTCATGACATAAAACCATAATAAAAGAGTTTTTCCAAAATTCTACCCCTAAGAAGGTCAAAAGGGGGGGGGGGGTTCAAAGGTTATACAGAAAAATCATGCCGAGCCGAAACCGCTCTCTAGAGCTATCTATATTTATGAAATTCGGTCAGTAGTTTTATTTTGTAATGTTAAAACTCACTAACGATGGATTTTTCTAAATTCATACTGTAAGGGGGGACATAGGGAGGGGTTCAAAAGTGTTATGGGACAATCATCGCTGAACTAAAACCGCTGGAAGCTATAAATATGAAATTCGGTCAGTATTTTCATAATATAGAGACTCGCCAAGACGGGATTTTTGGAAATGCAACGCCCAAGGGGGTCATGAGGGATTCAAATGTTATTGGAAGGAATCATCGCCAAGCAATTTTCAGATTACCAAATCCACGCTAGCGAAGCTGCGGTTAACAGCTAGCGTGGCATAAAATGATAATATTTTTGAAATGAGTTTTCCCCATTTAATAGAATATTACGCTTAACACGTCAACTGTTAATACATGTCAACCACTATACACATAAAGTTTTTATTGAATGAAACATTTTCGGAATCAATGGAAAATATGTTACAGTTAAGATAAATACATATTAGCTACTCGCCTCCAAAAGTATTCAAGTCGTCTTCAATATATACATTTAGTTATTTGATTTTCATTCTCTGTTGAGCCAATAGAGGGAGCTAACTTTCTTAATAAAAATTAAAAATCTTAGGTATTGTGATCATTAAATGTGTGTAATTTTCATTGCATTTCTGATGCCTGGTTTATTCGAGAAGCTTTATTAATATTTGGTCGTTCATCAGTTTTCGAATTTACAAACTATACTAACGTTGTAGAATGGCAATTGAAGTGTTCCCCCTCATAATCTGATAACCCGCTCAATCGTATATTGTGTGCTGGAATCATTGATATCCGATTAAGCTGGGCCGACTGTAGTTTACGCGAATGCGAGACGGTCTCCCATCTGAAAGTCTCACCTCAGAGATCAGGCAGACTTTTAAAACAGCTACTTCCACATCACGAAAATTCAAGCATTTGCAATTTTCAATTCAAAATATAGAAATTAAATGACAGCACCACTATAACAGAAAGAGCACTCATAACTCTCTCATCATAAATACATTAGGGGCAGGGGTCTTCAATCTTATAGGCATTGCAGACGAAATGAAAACTTTCCGTGAAGCCCGCCGGCAAACTAAGTCACACTGGGAATACAGTAAAACTTCGGATTGCGAGTATATTCCGGCGCCAACAGCGCTGAAAGTGATAATTAGTGGTTTGACTAATTTTAAATTTTTAATAGGTGACGACATTTCTTTTGAATTTTAGTATTTCTTTCGAAATTTCGATTTAAAACAAGTCATAACTATTTCGATATGAGAGAGAGAGAGATAGACGGCTCCCTCTCAGCCCATTATATCAAGAGAACAGTTATTTTCTTCTGCCCGGTATGCAAGAGGGCCTGGATTCGAGTGGAGACACGATGACTTTTCTTTACAAGTTCACGTCAGCATAATATCCAGAAAATATCTGTTCCCTTTGATATTTCGATATTATCATGCAAATAAATCAATTTTTTTTCACGTAAGTGAATTCAGGCGTGTAAAATACTGATTCGGGCATTTATTATTTCAACGAACATGCCCGAGAGAAGGGAGCATGTTAATTTTTGGTGATTTTTCCACTCCTGATAAGCACTAGGCTACACGAGCTTTTGCATATCCACTTTGTTTGCCGAGCGTCACGTGATCACAAAAAGCCTTTTCTTTAAGTTCGCTTTCTCTCATTGCATACAAGGCCGTCTCAGTGAGTTCGGGGAGGGACGGGGCAGGCTGAAAAATTTTCTAGAGGAGGGCTCTGATTTATTATTTTAATAAAACAACGAAGTGAAAATTTTATTGTACGCATATGTGTATTAACGAAACCCTTCAAAAGTTTGATTGGCCGTGTTTAATTTGGACCTATTCGTTAGAACGTCCCTGAGCACGGGAGTGGCATCCACGCACAAGCCCATGAAAGATTGTCTCACTCTCTTGTTGTGTGGGCAGGAGTTTCAAAGTGAAACCCCAGCGCACTTTTGTATAATTCCGAAAATATTCGAGCCTTCAATACAAAATAAGTAAAAATACAATAAAATCAATCGACCTGCACTTTATCTTTGAAAAAGGATCATGACTGGCGTGAGGGAGACGGTTGTGGAACGAATCATTGGAGTTTTTCCATTATTTTGTATCGCCGGGCTTGACAAATACCAGACACCAGGAAGCCACAGCGACTAAGAAATTGACATTGGAGTAGAAAATTTCCTATATGCAGTTACTGAATTAGAGTCTTAGAACATAACAAAATTTTTGGAATTTTTATCAACCAAGATAAAGTAGGGTCACTATGTGCTGAAAAAGTCAAGGGGAAAAAAATTTTGGACGCGTTTTTCTCAGGGGGAAAATTTTTGGCTCCTCAAATATTTTTCTCGTTTTCTGGCTCCTACATTTTATTGCGATTTTTGAAAATCTATCCTATGGGTAAGAATGATTAATGATTATATACGAGTGTTTGAGATTACGAGCACATTCATGTAACGAATCATACTGGTAAACCGAAGTTCCGCTGTACATAATGCACATGATCCGATACCATTCTGTACGTGTGAAATACATACTGCTGTGGCACCTTGAGCAAACCTGAAAATAAAATCAGCGTTCGTTTCAAAATCAACTTCAAATTCCCAAATCAGAGTTCGGATGCCCATGAATGCCGTTGTCAGTTTTTGTATCACCTTGACCTCCTACCTGTCTTATATCGAACCATTTGTAGATCTTATCGAGACTATGAGAGGAAATCCAAGCAAAGAAAATAATGAAATTCCGCCAAAGGACAAAACCACAACACGCACACATACACATTTACGATAATTTTCACTCACCTTCCGATGGAAAATAAACTCTCTATGAAGAAAACATCGCAATTGCTGTTTCATTTCTAACGGTAAGTGAAGGTTGCACCATTCAATAATCTCATTACACGTAAATTAATTTACGATCTGTCAACCACCATCAAAATATCCGAATAAATTAAGCGTCATTAACGCGTCTCAAGGTATTCAAGGATATTTTTTAATGAATATTAAGTAGCCGGAGAGAAATAACAATCCGATTAATTGTATTTTTTTGTTCAATTTACGACAACATTCTATCAAGCTTTACTTAGGTGAGTCCGAGGTCATTTACGACACACCACTCGTAATTAGACCGAGACGGATTTCGCACTTATTCAGGGACTCGAACTCGGATCCAACCTTACTTACAGCGCTGGCTTCTCGGCTGACAGGCCTCGTTTCATGCATTAGTGATTTCTGGAAACAAAAACAATAATAATCAATAAAATCTGAGTAAATTATTTTAAATTATGGAAAGAGTGGAGGAAAGTTCATTATTATTGTTAAAGTCTATATTATATTTTTTCCAGTGGAGCTTATTTGCTTGTCAAGATGTTCCGAGTTCAAGCGAAGTATAAAGATTTGAATTATTATTATTAATGTGCGTCGAGTTACTACCGTAAGCTGATCCATGCGTGAAAATCCCTGTTTTTTTCCCCCCTAGAGAAAAAATAAAACGTATGCTTTCTTTGCAAACTATAGCTACGGCTGATAGCATTTTCTCCAAAAGAAGCTGAATAAAAAAAAGACAGTAAAAGCTTGTAATCTCCTGTTAAGATGGCGGATAGTCCATGATTTGCCCTTTTTTTTCTTCAGCTATTAGGTCAGTTCGCTTGATGGTAATTGACGTGCTCTTTCTCTTTTGGAGAATATCATGGAAAAAAAAAACCAGAAAGAGAGGGCCATATACGAACTCGAATCTAATGTCCTTAGTGTTTTTTTTGGCTTTCCTCTTCCGCCTTTTCTAAAAAGAGCCATTAAGATGGCCGGAATTTTTTCAATGGTAAATCTCGGGTTTTTTTTTTTTTTGATAGTTCTATTTTCGGTTTTGGGCGATGGAGTCGAATTTAAACATTATATTCTTCTGAAGCTGCATTGTTGAATGGTTCGAAGGATTTCTTTCGAGGAGCGAGTGCAAGTCCCGTTTGTGAGTTATATCAGCAACCAATCGAAATCGACCCCCAAACACCGTTTCGTTAGTTTTCAAATTTTTTTTCGGCGTTTCCAAAGGGTGTTTCATAAAGAATGAACTTCTTTGCGAAATGTAGAGACGAATCAAAATCATATGCGATTGAGGGGTCGCAAACTTCGCAGCTAGGGATTCAATATTTCTTTTGTTGTAAGGTCTGTTGCTCTCAATGCGAGACTTTTAGCGGGAAGATCAGCTAGCATTCGTTGATAATATACCGTATAAATATTCGTATAAATTACTCCTCGATGTTAGAAAATCAACTAAACTCCAGCCGACCACCACCGTGCCACCGGTGGAGACATTGCGATGTCCACACAGTGGGTAAGAGAGCTAATAATTTTTCTTCGAAGGTCGTATATGGATTAAGAACACTGATGAAATAAAAAGCTATGCTGGCCGAATAAAATTCGTGAACTTGTGTAACGATGATGTACAATATGCCAATATATATATATATATATATATATATATATATATATATATATTGTAGTGCACACAAAACAACGTACATTTTCCAAGAGCGAAGATGTTAAATAAGTCATGAAAGCAAAGCAAAAAAAAAATTATACAAGTCCTTCAAAAGTCCTCGTATGAATACAAATTACAGCCTGGTTTCGATTTCGCACAACACATAAAAATTAACCCATCTGCGTGGGTGTTGGCATAAAGTTATTCCATCACAAGTCATGTAAAAATTTTACATTGGGAAAAAGACATTAAAGAGGAAACAATGCCTTCCACGCTCTCATATGTTTCCATATAAAGGCTTCTCTGACCTACTTTAAATACCGAAAAAAAAAAGAGGAATAGCATAATAATTGTATAATATAGCAATTTCATCCGTGTTTTTTCTTCGTTCCTAAGAATCTTGAGGATACACGGAAAGGAATACAAAGTTGCATTCACATTGTAAAGCGAATTAAATACAAGTGTATAAATACGCAAATGACTCCGTATAAATTACTCCACTAAAACTTTTACATCCTGACCTTACATTAGCCATCTCCATGAATACAAATCGAAGCATTCATTCACGGTGGCTTTCTTTTTGCTTTTAATCAAGCTGTGAGAACGGCCATAAAGTCGTTTGCATTAATTCTCGTTTCCAATAGAGCTCGCTTTTTTGGTGTTGGTGGCGGTAGACATTGTTGGTGCCACGGAAACTTTTACTAGAAATGGAGGAAGAGAGAAAATAAAAATAAGTAAAGGGGGTCATCGTTTTCACTGATTCTTTCTTTTATAACGTCATCAGCATATGAGATAGATGGCCCATCTCACATAAAATGGCTCTTTTTTTTTTTTTTTTTTATCTTTTCCGATTTCCTGGCCTACATCTTAAAGTAAAATATATAGGAGGTAAAAGAAAAAAAAACTCCACATCTCTCGCCATTCTCTCTTCTTTGGATATAACAATGGAATTTTTACCCTCTGATTCCGTCACGATTTCCGTGTGGTTTTCTCATCCATATTGCTGAATTTAAGCGAAATGGTGGAGAAAGAGCAGGCAGAGTAGATTTTTTTTTTTTTTTTCATGTGTACCATTGATACAATGAGCTATTTAACGATAACAAATGGCGATTTATGGTTCTCATACTCTCGGATGGTTTTGTTTTGCCTTGTGAAACTTGAAACTCCATCTTGAATGATCTTTATAGAGATACTATCTATAATACCTGGCGCTGTCCGGGTTTTCCCCCATATACTGGCAGCATTAAAGAAGTGACAAACCATTGTAAAGGCATATGCATGTCTAAAACGCATTGTTAGGAAACCACGGTAGCCAAAGTAAACGTTCGGAAAGCCATTGTTGAGGCCGAGAAACCGTAGTTGATCGACAGTTTTTTTGCCCATTCAGGGCATTTTCCCAGCTCTGACGAACTTTTAAAGTAGCCTATCGTTCAATCCGGGTCTTGTCTAGTATATATATGCAAAATTTGGCAACGATCGGTCTAAAGTTGTATATTTGTGTAGAGAACACCCACAGGCATAAAATTAATTTAATATATAGACATTGCAATCGAATACGTGCTGGCAACAGACAGAAATTAAATATTCAATCTTTATCTTCGAACATTGGATTACGACAGGGGTCTTCAACCTTACGGACACGGCGGCAGAATTGAAACTTCCCACAAAGTCAGCGGGGACCACGAATTCCTGTAATTTATTGACATTTAAATAGAAGGAGCCAGTTGGACCCGAATTAATGAGGGATTGTCTTTCATTAATTCTAGAATTAATAGCTTTCAATTTTTTCAACCATTTTCTGAAAATGATCGTCGGGCCACGACAAAGCTTGGAGGGCCAAATGTGGCCCGAGATGCGTTGAAGACCCCTGGATGACGGTATTTTGATAGGGTTTTTTGAAATTGGCTGAATCTTCATATTCAACCGCCGGGAAAAAATGCATTATTATTACAGTCGGGCCAGCTTTATCGGATAACGGATAAACGCGGATACCCAGCTTGAACGGATAAAATCCTCCGGCAAGAAAACTTCTTCCCATAGAGACAATATTAAAACTTCCCGCTTAATATGATAATTTCAACGACTTTTCTCCACTTAATCGAATATTACGCTTCAAGCGTCAACTGTTAATACACATCAACCCATTATACACATAATGTCTTTATTGAATGAAACATGTGGAATCAATGGAAATTATATTTCTAAGTTAAGATAAATATATTTGAGAGTAGGTACTAGCCTCTCCAAGTATTCAAGTTATCTTTAATACGTACATTTTGTTATTTTATTTTTGTCCTCTGTTGAGTCAATAGAGAGCGCTAACTTTCCTAATGAAAAGTAAAAATCTTAAGTATTGTGTGGTCATTGTAATTAAACAAAGTTCCGTTTCATTTTTGATGTCTGATATTCGAAAAGCTTTATCAATATTGATCCTACATTGATCCTGATTTGAAAACTTCATCAGTTTTCAAATATATAAACTGTACTAACATTGTAAAACGGCAATTGAATTGTTCCCCGCATTATCGGATACCCCGCTCAATCGTATATTGCATGCAGGAATCGTTGATATCCGATTTAAGAGGGGCCGACTGTACATGTATATCAGAATCTTCAAGACTTATTGGTTGTACCACCCCTCTTTTAAGGATTTTTTTTTTCTTCAAGTCCCTCCGTTTCCCTAAGCCAACCTAAATAATACCATGCTTTAGCGCAGGCATCTTAAACCAGTTGCTCATGAGCACCTCGATGCTCTCTGAAGCATCCAGAGTGTTCGATGCTTGTCTTCAATTTCGTGCTCGCACTTGGTCAACATTACAATCAAACACATTGCACAAATTGCATTCAAGGATTGAAATCAGCCTGATTACATGCATTCTTATGTCAAACTTGCCGCAAGGGTGCTCCCCTTTTGATGATTGGTACAGGCAGTGCTCGCGACTGGAAAAATATTGAAGACCTCTCCTCTATAGCAGTTCCCAACCTGTGCTCCACGTACACTTCCCAGAAAAATAAAATGAATCCGTAAGTTCAGTAACTCCCCCCCCCCCCTCCCACATACCCCAACACTGAAATAGTGTTCTTTAGAAAATTACCAAAATTATTAGTCACTGTTATTCGTTAGTATATTTCGTAGAAAATGCGAGATAAAATTCGCACCCGTGAGACATCTTTTCGGTACCCTTGTGGTGTAGTGCATCACGTGCATCAGTGAAAAGACCATGAAAACTCACCAGAAATTATAGTTTTCTCCGCAAGTTATTCCATCTAATACATATATTAGCAGCTTTTACGTAACATAAAAAATATCTCTTCTAAATCTTTTTCAATCATATTTTCTTACTAGACCCTGATTGGGCGTGCCTACTTTAATGGCTCCCCGGGCGGCCACACGCGTCCGGTGGTCCTAGAGTCACCCCTGCTAGTTGGATAATGCTGCTCTATAGAGATATAAAAGATTATTAATACATATAGAGACATGATTTACCAAAATTTGAATCTGGAAACAGCCTCTGTTTGCAAACACTTCGATGTAACGCGGTTAGAGAAAGTTACTTTTTTTTATTTTGACTTTTCGAATACTAAATATATGATGAGTGATACAAGGTATAAGTATTCAACTATGTCAGCAAATAAAAATTAACATAATTTTTATGCTTAACCACGTTAATTAAATTAGCTGCAAAGATTTTAAAAAAATTGTCTTAGCTTTAAATTTAAATGAACTATTACGCAAATTTGAGGGAAATGTACTAAGCACATAGTATGTATATCATAACTCGATTGCAGCTATTGTTGCATAAAATACTTTTTTTTAGTGTTGTTGCCAAAAAATCTGTTCATTCTGTAACGGCTCATTCTGTTACTTTAAATATAACAAGGAAAAAGGATTTTAAGTAAAACCAACTACATAACCCTAACTATCAATTAACTAATTTTGAAAATTTTTTGACGGTTGTCATTTGACTAACACAGTGTTTCTCAACCGCCGGACCGTGGTAAGGTACCGGGCCCTGACATCGGTCAAACCGGGTCCCTTAACAAAGTGTATATATATATATATATATATATATGTTTCATTGTTTCATTTTTACCAATTTATATCCTTATATCCCATTAATTGTGTGTATTGCCGGGCTTTCCGATCACAAAAAATATATCAACCGGGCCGCGGGTTCTTCAAGGTTGAGAACCACTGAACTTACAGATGTTAGATTAGATTACTTGTATTTTTGTAGACCTACTGGAAGGACACCCCAGTCTCCTGGGGTTACAGAATGAATGTTCCTAATTCGTGTATTTTTGTGTTTCGGTTTTTGCCTTTTTGTATAAGTTTGTACCAGTTGTCGTTTCCGTTGAATAAATAAAAATTGTAATAATCAGTTAGTATGGTTCGGTTCGTGTGTGGAAGGGCTCTTTTTTCATTCCTTTGAGTCACAAAAGTGTATGTTCATGTTTGTATAGTTCATTGTGTTTTTATTTGTTCGTTTTGTTCAATAAAATTTTAACTCACGGATCACAGATACTCACCTAAAAATTCGTATGATATTAATACCTAAACTAACATCCCCCCCCCTCCCCATCATTCTCCGTTTTCTACGGAACACAGTTCGGAAACTGCTGGATAAGAGAAAATGAAATTTAGAAATTTGGTTGTCGTGATTATGTCAGGATCCACAATAGGACATATTTTCCGTAATTATTCTATTACTCATTCTACACATAATACCCGGGGGTAAAAAAAAAGATATTAATCTCCATGATCATGATGGAGGATGTTTGCAGCTGACATGACGTCATGAAGCGTGATAAAAGTCCTCCTCGCCCACAGCCGAAGAAACGCGGCACCGGCTAAAAACGTCTCCCTTCACACAATATACGCGTGCGCGCTCGCACAAAGTACTGTACCTCCAAGGTACAATCGACGAATTTGGGGTGAATAGAGAACAATTACTTATTCACTGGTACACCCTCTCCACCAATTTTTTTTTTTTCTATCTCTCCTCCACACAGACAATGATCAAACTCACGGCCAAGGCGAGGGGAAAGGAGAGAAAAAAGATTTATTTTTGTCAATAATCCTCGCAGGAAACAAGGCCATTGGAGGATAACTTCCCAACATGTGTGCACGCAATGCTTGCTGTAAATGGAGAAATCCTAGGATCGAGGGATGTTACGGAAAATGAGGTACTACTAGGATGTGTTGCCATGACAACGTGATGTAGAAGTCCCTTTTCCTCTATCTCTGCTTTGGAAGACAGCAGATGAACTAAGTCCACAGACCATCAATGAGATTCTTAGACTTGACTAAAAGTAATGGATGGTTGGGAGGCAACGACATTTGCAACAGAATGCAAAAGAGTCTTGTATCTTCTTTTCGGAATAACATGTTGCTGAGATGAGATGGTGCGGAGATTGCTTCCCTCTTCTTCTTTTTTTTTTAAGTTCGCAGCCTCACTGCCAAAGCACAGCTGTTTCACATCGACATTTCGAGACATCGGAATAGCAGATTCCTCATTGAAAACAACAACAGCAACCGTAAACAGTCCCCCCCCCCCTCCCCGTCTCCCAAGAAAATTTGGAACTCATCCGTTCTTTCGACAACCGTCCAGTTAGAAAATAGTTTTTTAAAAAACTTTTTGTTTCATCTCCTCCTTCTTCAGAAACTTTTATCTGTCACCGCCCCGCTCATCGTCCCCCGCACTTCCAGCCAACCCATAGGATCCTATGTTATACCCGTAGCTTTTATCACTGCTTCCCCCCACCCCCGGACCATTGCAATGCCCACTTTCGAAGACACTGAGTTTAGACCACGCGATCGTCAACAGTTGGTCCGCAAGGTGATTTTGTGCGGCCTCGACTTGGTGAAAATACTATATGTAAAATTGAATTTCCGTATTTTATTCCGATCAACATTCCTTAAGAAAACACAATATTATACAAAGAACTGGGGGTGGGGGGATTGCTAAGAAGCCGACTTGGATCATACTGGTAATCACAACATTGTAGAGTATACAGGGTGCATAGTTAACAGGGGGTATGGCATTTTACTGGCGAACCGTTGATCCTAGAGGCATACTTCTATATAGAAAAAGTTTCTAAATAATGATTAGTACTCAGATATGTCATTCATGTTGCGAGTCTAGGGGTTGTATAGTTACTAAAATAAAAAAATTAACTTTTTATGGACACCCTGTGCCCAAAAATTGAATCCGATTGTTTTCCCGTCTTTTCTGATGGCAACTAAAAAATTCCGCGATTTTCCGTTTCTAAATGCAATATTCACTGAGATATTGAAATTCGAAAGAAACGGAGGGAAATTGAGAAAAAAAACAGTATTAAATACGGATAAACCGTTTTGCTCTCATTTAATGCTGTTTTCCCCAATTTTTCTCCGTTTTTCGAATTCGAATATCTCTGTGAATAATGCACTTAGAAACGCGGAATATTTTAGTTGGCACCTGCACGATGATGCAAGTGTTCCTACATACATGCGCGCGTGAAATTTCACAGAAATGCTTTCTTTGGCAGTCATGATGCGAATGTGTAGTCAATGCATTTTGATCTATTTTCGCGGTCCTAATATTTAGCAGCCCTCTGTGGTCAAGCCCTCATATACTGCAACTGGGTTCTAATTCACTTGATAACTTCAGAACAGCGATGTGCAAACGAAAGATGTTCATTTAAGATTACTCCTAAACATTTGTGCGTGTCAGAAGGATAAGTTATGATGCCTTGTACATTGAATGAGTTCGAATTCTATTCACTTTTCCGTTCGTTAATTTTTGTATGGAAGAGAAATGCAAAACAGATATTTTGCTTGAACGCTGTGACCCCTGTTGTTGCCTATTGGATAAAAATAAAACTATCTGGTACAATGCTTGAAATAGAATGGTTGATTTTAAAACGATGTGCACAGCATGAAAATGAACAACATATGGTATGAAACTATATATTTTTCATTTTTATGCTGCATACTGGTGTAAGTTTTATGCGCGAAAATATCGATTACTGTGTACTTACGTTTGGGGTTATGTTATGTTTATGTTGCTACACGAGAACTGATTTTGCAGCAAACTTCAGAATAGAGTGACCGATATCATTGCGCATAGAATTTATGCCGGTATGCAGCATAGAAATAAAAAAAATTGCCGTTACATACTACATGTTGTTCATTTTCATGCTGTGTGCATATTGGTCTGAAGAAAACAACTATTTTATTTTGAGAACTACAGCAGCAGTTTTGTTTGTATTCAATAGGTGACAGCAAGGGTCCTAACTTAAAGAGGTCTCTCGTATTTAAAGTGGTTTATTTATAACTTTGGTTGGCAAAGTATATAAACATGAAATATACGATCAGTCAGAATGTCTGGAAATTTTCATCCTTTCTTTTTTTATTTTTCGCCGGTTCGCTAAAAAATGTTCAATTCTTTTCAGCGATCTGCAATGAGAAAAAATTTGAAAAACACTGAACTAAACCGTGCAATGCCAATCGATAACTTTATCAATTGCCTTACAATTCGACACTCTTTGTGTAATGAACCTTCTTTGCAATTTTTTCTTTTTTTTCCATTGATCATCATTTTGATCATTTTTGTCGCACCACGGTCATTTTCTGCACACGAGGGCTAATTAGACCGGGACCTACAATTTATTGCCGATTCCGAACGGCAGGCTTGTTTTTCATACTCATCGAGAGGTTGGTGCGCTAACCCCTCGATGGGGGACTCCCTGCGGTAGCAATTTTTGCTGCGGTCAAGTCGTCGTCTTTTTTTTCCAAGATGTCCCGGTTTTTGTCAGTGGTGTTACTTTCAGAGCTTCCAAGTAAAATATGGTGGAGGAAAAAATTGTGATCATTTTTTGGTATCCAGCAAACCGTGGGGGATCAATCTGGACCCTTTTTTTCATTTCAGCCTTGAGCTCAATGCTCGGTACTTCGCACCTACTATCCATGGCAACGACAAGCAATTTAAGCCGGCCGCAAAGCAATTCTAGAAATATTCCGTAATTGTAAAGCATATGGTGGAGATGATTTTTACGTTATGGCAATCATGCAGCAAAAATGTTTACACAAATCAAATGCTTTCATCAGTGTTTTTTCATTCATATTTGGCCCTCGAAGAGGTAATTCAACTCTAACACGGTTTGCAAGAGTGATCCTAGACGAAATGTAGCAAGCAATTACGAGTTTGTGTACCCATGCATTTTGTCATAGAAACTTGGCTACTAAATCGAGATCGATATTTTTTCTCAGCCCAATGCATAAGGACTTTTTTCTGGGTATCATGCCGAGGTGAACTTGGAAAGAAAAGTCTGCTAGAGTCTCCACCGGGAATTGAACACAGTTCTCTTGCAATCTAGGCAATCACGCTATCCATAGCTACCGTTTCCGTTTCATACCGTGCACCGCCCAGGCTCTATCGACAATTGTCGATTTTACCCATTGCCCGGATGAGGGGCTGGGCAGTGTCGGGTGCTTTATTATGCATATATAAATTATAATGTATTACACGCACGACAATAAAAAACACATTAAAAAAAACAAATAGTAAAAAATTTTCAATATAGCAATTAAAGAAAAAATTACAAGTAGCAAAAAAGGTTTCGAGTCCATGGCTTCGTAACTCTAGTAAACCCTTAGTTGTCCACCGTGGCCAGAGTCCCGGACCACGTCTACGTATCTTGGTTTGGTGGTTGGTGGCTCGAGTGAGCCCTTCATGTCGCTGTGGCCGGGCCAAGTGCTGAGCCACATCTCCTCTCTTATCCATATACACTGCAGGCGACATGACCTTTCCTTCCTTACTTACGCTAAGCCTAACAACATCATACCAATTAGATTTTCAAAGTTTTGACATCCGTAACTATCTCGTCAGACACTCGCAACGCTCTCACGATAGTAACAGTCGTGCAAATCAGTCGGGTAAACTAACTCTATTCACCACTATGTAGGTGCAAAACATTATCATCCACTCAGTGAGACTTCCAATCCGAGAATCACTTTATCATACTGTATTTTCGAATTCGAAACAGTAAGTAAACGTTGTATTTTTCTCGCATAATCCGCTCTTATTCTTCGACGATTTTTCGGTCATGACCGATGCCTCAAAAAATATAGGTTACGGGGAAACTGTCACAAGATTTTCAGTTTCGGTTTTCTTTTTTATCGCGATAGAAATTGCAGATTTTCGCGTTATAAAATTGGAAGCAGAAACGCATCGATGGATATTAAGTGAGGAAAAGGTGCGTAATCTACTCATTTCCTCGTTCTTGACACGTCTCCTCCTTTAATTAGGCAACAAACCAACCCGTTATGCTTAATGAAGCATCTCCACACACGCACACACACAAAAATAAAACAAGAATCACTTGTGACGCTTCCTCATCCTAATTTTTATTCCACAAGTAGAGTGTTTTCGGTCGCCTTTTTTTAAATTCCAGTAAGGAAAAGAAGAAGCCCATTTTTTTTCCAAACTTCTTCATATCACCACGAACTTAATTTAATTAGTGCGCGTATCGCCGAGTAAAGTGAATTTAGTCTCCAGAGAGAGAGAGAAAATGCATCAGACCATAAATCTCAACATAAATATTTTATGCTATGCCTTTTTCCCCGATGAAATAGAAATTTTTTCTTACTCTCAAAACTTTTTTCTTAAAAGGTCTTTTTTCGAGTCACGAGCACCGTCTATGGCAGTTATTCTCACTCGAGGACCATATGGACAGCCTATAGCCCATAGAGACCACTGAAATAACAGAGATGTGAAACATCCAAGTGAAATTGATAGGAACAAGTGTGACTGCTTTTAAAATCCAGTAGAACTCTCCACAAGAGGGAGTCTGACAAGCTTTTGGCCAGGGATTTCGAAATCCACCCTTATTCATGAAAGTTTTGGACACTATAGATTTACTCATAAATTAATTTTATAAGTAGAAAAGCGTTCTCACTCCTGGATGTGGAGGCATGGTTAAGTGACAAAACCAGAATGGGGGAGGGGACACGGGGGACTTCTGTCCTCCACCACAGAAAGGATAAAAATTAAAAATACTTTTAAACTGGAAGTTCGTGGTGCGTATATGCGTGGACCTAACGTATTTATGTTGCCAGAGTTATGCGTACTTTGCGTTATAATGGTGCTGCCATCTGTCTTCAATATTTTAAGTGAAAATGGCTAATGTGTCTGTTTTCATGTCATGTAAGTACCGTGTTGTAGATCTACATGTCTGTGATAAGAGGCATCTTCCAATGGGAGATTGGCTCGCATTTGCACCTCGAAGTTGAGAGTGCAGCATGATGTGCACGATGCTTACGCTGATATCCCGGTTGAAAAATTCTCGCCATAGAGAGCAACGGACAACCACGAACACAACTTCGAGGCGTGAATGTGAGCCGATCTCCTAGTTTAAAAGTCTCGGCACAGAAACAAACAGGCCTACAACGATACAGTTATTCGATCATTACACTTCATTCGAAGTTAGAAAAATTGATGGCAGATGGTAGCACTACACATAACAAGCATTACACAGAAACAACAGGTTTTACAGGTTTCGTTAAGACGGATGAATGTACACATTATTAGCATGGAGGTATATTTTAAAAGCAATTGAGCCCCCCCCCCCATGCCATCTGATCTGTTATCTTACACTTGTTATATTGTATATACAGGATACAAAAAACAAAACGAAATGAGAATTTTATTGTGAAATATAAAATTTCCATCGGAGCGAGTCATCTAGCTTAACACCTTGCCTACCACCGCATTTTAGGGGTAACACCGAAGTCGTTCAAGATCGGACAGTAGTGAAATGTTTAAAATTTTAATCTCATTCCCAAGTACACAGAGTAAGTTATGAGTGGCTTTAAATGGTTAATTAAGCGGTATCTATATTACAGATATATTATTCCCACGTGCAACCCTATAATACTAACTAAGAAAAGCTGATAAAAGTTGCACGTCAACTGCCTACACCTCTACGTCTCGGAGACGTAGAGTTAGTATTCTGGGGTTAAAGATAAAAGAATAGGTCTATATTATTCAATGGATGAAGCCGATAATCATGTGAAAAAGTATCAGATAACAACCACAATTGTTCCCGGCGAACGAAAGAGTCAGCGGGAAAAATATTCAAAACACGAAACAAAAACCCGGCTAATGTTTTATTGTACAATTAAACATCATAAATGGCGGAATCGATTTTCGTTAAACAACGCACACATCGAGGAAATAATTCTTTTAAAGAGTTGGAAATCATTTTCTAATTTGAGAATCGGGACTGCTGTTAATGTGACAGCGGCTTCATAATTAACCCTTTAAGCGGTTTTTAAAATCTTCCCCTGGTCCGCATTAAAACTCCCACATTTGAAATTGAGAAACCTTATCAAACTGCCACCTATTTTCAAAAAGAATTATTATTTGTCTCCGATTGCGAGCTGCTTTCTTCCCGAACAAGAAAACTTACTCCGCGTATAACACTTTTATTATTAATCTCACTATGATACAAAAACACCTCCCATGACGTGTGTGGCTTTCTAGGAAGAGAAAAAAAATCTTTTGTATTATTTATATACTCTGAGCGTATATTTCTTTACAGTGCTGAAAGAAATGGCGATTTTCTCTCTTTCCTGCTCCTTCTCTTGCCTAACCTTGAACAAGAGCCGACTCCACCCACTGGCAGTTGATTGATTGGAGGGGGAATGGGAAAGCACGTTTTTCCACAAAAGCCACTTCAACTCGTTTTCTAGAAGCTGGGATATTTCGGGGTGGCTAAAATGAAGCAGGTCAAGTTTGACGAGATATCTCGGAATAACCGCTGAAAGGGTTAATCAGATTGAAATGTCGTTGCTTTTAGTTTCAATGATGGATTACAAAAGCATGACGCAGTCGGACTTGGGTAACATGTGTCCCGTTTTTCCCGCCACCGGAGTTCGAACCCAAAGCCTCGCGATACGAGTCCATCCCGATGTCCCTACGACCGCATAGGCATTTGTTTGGAATTACTTTTGTCCATTAAATTACGCTCTTAACTAAAAATATAAGAAAAATGTATATATATATTTATTAATTATTATACCGCCTAATTATTAAATGTGTTATCGCTATTGTATTAGGAATTTTCTCCATCGAGGTTTTTGTGTGCATGAATTTTTGACGTGATTGAATATTGAATAAATCCGTTCGGATAAATATGAAAGAAGTACATGCATGTAATATTGTAGAAGTAAATATTGTAAATGGATTGCTCGTGTATAGCACATAAATACTGCTTATGTACAGGGCTTGATAAATCAAAGAAAAAAATTCAGGCACCAGCCAAATTTCTTAGGAGCATGAATTATTTTAATCTTAAGAAAAACGGACCTAAATAATATGTTTTCGACTTTTCCGTCTTTATATCCTTTATCCTATGTTAAAAGGCACACTCTCAAGAAATCAGAAAGTTTTTGTCCTTCCTAGACTCCAATTTAGGAATCACGAACAAAAGAAATTTAGGCTCCAATATCGATTTTCTTGTCGCCGTGGCAACCAGGCACCTGGGATTTGTCAAGCCTCGCACATGTATACTGTAAAGATAAATTTTCCTACCTCCATTCGAATCATAATTACACTTCAATGAACTTACCTACAAAAAGAAAAAAAAACGTAATATAATTACACGCTTATACATAATTTATACTTTATAACACAAACATATTTATCACTATAACGGTTTACTGTTTACCCGGGGGGAAAAATGCGACAAAAGCTAGTGTTAAAAATGGGTTTTGTATAGAAAACAATATATGCATGCAAGTGTCATAAATAGTATGAGTTTAGATGGTAGCATCTACCTTCCAGAGAAGATAAGAAAATCAGAAACTTGCACTTGACATTTGTTTTTTGTGCGTACAATTTAAATGTTGAAGGTCTCGCCGAGAGGAGATTTTTCGAGGGAAAAGAACAAATCATGCACTCACTCATTTGTAAAAAAAGAAAAATCACGCACCAAGAAGAAATCTTCGGATATAACCGAAACTTGCCGTGCGTAATTGTCATAGTGGAAAAAGTAAGTTATTACATTATCACAGAACGAAACGTACATGTATAGTGGAGAACAGGACAGCGGTACCAAAACGAATAGTACCTGGTTGGGCTGCCTATGGTGCGGATACAAGAAAAGATATGTTCTGGAATTGATGCGTACAGTTTCTGTCACGACCGCCTATATTTTATAGGTAGAATTTGTCCATGTTTGTTACAATTGCGTCTCTAGTTTCTGCACGCTCGCAGTTGGATGAAGTCCTCATCCCAGCTGCTCCCATATGTGCTCGATTGGCTATACGTCAGGTGAGTAAAATCGACAGGGCGAAGAGTTTCCACTTAACGCAGACATTCCTGAGAAACTCTTGCGGAATGTGCGCGAGCATTACCATGCTGAAAAATGTCTGTTAGAAGCCTGCCCTACTATGAGAAATAAAACATGCGGCTGCAACATTTCCTTGGCATGTAGTTGAGAAGTTATGGTCCCCCGTATCACGACTAGAGGTGACTGTCTTCCATAATGGATGGTTCCCCAGATCATCGTAGCAGCGTTGGGGGCCATGTGCCTTTCCAAACAATAAGCACTATTCGCCGCTTACCACTAGGGCGATGTTGTCGAACACCGACGGCACAAAAGTCGAAGGGGCCCTATTCAAAATCAACACTTGGCTCAAGAAAAATATACTTAAAACTAAATATGGAAAAACCAAATACATTTTGTTTACTAACAGGAAATATAAATAATTTAACAAATATACAAAAACGTGCGTGATTTTGGTGCGTGAATTTGCGACTTCAAAATATCCACAGCAAACGAACTTCGCGGGTCAATAACACAGTTTGGGATCGAACCTGGATTTTCACGATGCGGATATTACGAACAACAGTGAACACTTCAGTTAAATACACATATGTGAGAGCCAGCAGTAATCAAATAGAATTTCATCGCATGTGTATAATCTGAACATCACAGTTACAATGCCCAGGGTCGTAAGTAGGATTTTTGCCGTCCAGGGCAAACATGATTTTACCGCCCCCCCCCACTTCCCTCCAACTGTAAAATTCTATAATTTTACAACGGTGTTCTTTGTTCCCACTTAAAACTGCCACCCTCTCAATTTTGCCACTGGGGCAGTTACAACCCCGCCGCCTTCCTATAATTCTGCTCCCGACAATACCACCGCATAAATACGCGGTGAAAGGTAAAAGCACCGAGTGGAGTGTTAAATCGTGTTAAAAACGAGCGGTAATCGTTTAAAACGAGTTAAATCTCGGAGCATCAAAAGGGTAAATCCAATCATTCGAATCTTAAATTCCTCACAAGCAAACATTCACTCGCATAAACACACATACATATTCCACTACAAAATATCTTGTTGTATTCGTTCCGATACCGCCGGAGGTGTATGAATAAGAGCTTGTTTGTGTTCAATGAGCATAAATAATTACTCTTTTGTACGGTTGTTCCCTTTCATACATGGTTCCCGGCAAAATACGGAAATGAATTTTGACGCTGCCGTCGCTTAATCAAATTTTGAGGGGATAGATGTATCTATCTTCCAGAACAGCGTTCTAAAATTAGATTGCGAATAATTATTAGTTTAAACACTGCAGATACGTCGTTGCGAAACGGTAATCGGCGTCGACCATTCAAAACACTAACGATGTGACTGTGGGATCCATATACTTACTATATTGATGCGTTTTCAGTGAATGGTGTGTGTGTGTGTGACTGTGGGACAAACATTAATTCGCATCAATTACTCAAATATTTATATTGATATATTTATCTTATGACATTTATTTTTTATGGTTATTCATTTACACAAATATAGTGTACGCATATCACAAAACGGAAAGACGAATTATAGCGTTTTCTAGCATTGATTCGTTTTCTTACAAAATACAAATACAAATACAAAAACCACGCTACAACAGGCAAAACGCCCAACGAGGTGACTAATAAAAAGATGCCCATAAAAATATAGATGTCATATATTTCAAAAATACAGCAACCCAATTAAAAATGCAAATAACACAAATTATAAACAATATGTACACATGATAAAATATTACACAATGCCCATATAGAATAATTATGGTTGTCTTATTCTAAGCATGGATAGCTTCTCGATTTACCCCAACATGTTTATCGTATTTCTTTTTAAACGTGTCAATTGTGTTACAATTTACTACCTCCGGGGGTAAGCTATTCCATTTATTAACAACCCTATTAGAGAGAAATTCCCTGCGACACCATAACCTTGCATTGTCCCTCACCAATCGATACTGGTGTCCCCTTGTAAAAGCAGTCGATTGGCGGTGTACTAAAAGTTCATGGTCCATCCTATCCATCCCATTGAAAATTTTGAACACTTCGATCATATCTCCTCGACACCTGCGTTCATCCAATGTAAACATATTCAAAAAATGAAGTCTCTTTTCATAACTCAAGCCCCGTGTGCCAATAAAGACACGCGTAGCTCTTATCTGCACTCATTAAATCAAGTCTATGTCCCTCTGTAGGTATGGTCTCCAAAATCTTACAGCAGATTCCGGTCCAGGACAACTAAGCCTCGAAAAAGCGGAAGAATGACTTTAGGAGAACGCGAAGAGACCTTTTTGGAAATGAGACCAAGCATTCTATTCGATTTTTTGACCACCGCTGAACAATGTTCAGAAACCTAAGCCGCTCGTCAATGAGAATTCCCAAATCGGTGACCCTAGTTGCATCCGGGATAGTGACACCATTCAACTCGTAAGAAAACCGTGGGTTGTTCGAACCAAAATGAGCGACCATGCACTTATCAACGCTAAACGTCATGCTCCATTCATTTGCCCATGCTGCAATCCTGTTTAAGTTGGTCTGGAGCGACTCCTTATCGCTTTGATTCCCGATTACCCCCATTAGCTTCACATCATCTGCGAATTTGCTAGTAATCCCATCGATACCCTGATCGAGTTTATCGATAAAAAGTGAAAAAAGTATGGGGCCGAGGACACTTCCTTGAGGAACTCCACTTGTGACGCCTGTCCAAACAGAGAATTCCCCGTTCACCATAACTCGTTGCGACCTGTCTCTTAACCACGATTCTATCCAATTCAGCAAGTTGCCCCCTATTCCAATCTCGTGTAAACGCTTCAAGAGTTTGCCATGTTGGACCCGATCGAATGCCTTCTGGAAATCAAGGTAAACAACATCTACAAAATAAAGAACCAACACCAATTTTTGTGTTTAAAATGCTCACAGTTTCCAAAAAAATGAAAAATGTCAAACAATCTTCTCGAGTCATTGTAAGGTCGGGATTACACTATAAAAGTTTGATAAAACATTATTTATAAAATTTTAAAAATTCCACCAATAAGATCACCGGTTGCATTTACTCGAATGTAACCGATGAGCTTATTGGTTGTATTTTTCGAGTTTGGTAAAAGAACTTTTATCAAAATTATATAGTGTAATACTGGCCTTAGATGAACAATTTGTTGAACAAATTCAAGCAAGTACCACACTGGACACTTGTACGCTTGTACGCAACTCTTGCATGCCCCCCACCCGCATGTTGAACTGTAATATTTTAAATTTTTGCTTCCACACCCCACCAATCATAGGTGATTACTTTTCGTACATACAGTTTGGGAATCACTAGTCTTGAAATTGAATTTAATAGAAACAAAGGTTATAAGAGAGACATGCACCAAGATATTTGTTCAGAAAAATTCGAGTTTGAATTTGAAAATTCGAATCTTAAAACCTCCGAAACTTGTGTAAATATAGAATTTTTATACGGTTGTTACCGAGTCCAAACATTTCCCTCAACCCCCCCCCCCAACTCAAGAAGGTCGAGGCTCATCCCCGTTCAGGGATCGGATGACGCATTTTAGGATATAAATAAGTGCATATGGTCGATGGCGGGTTCAGGAGAGTCCTATTACTAACACATCTTTTGACAGATGGCATCAGTGGAAACGTGAGCGAAAACACATCTGGTTCCGAGAACAACGACAGCTGCTCTGTATATATATAATACCGTACACGACTATCCACATAACGAAATTCGATTGCACGTAACGTTTTCCGCCTTTTACTGACAAAAAAAATAAGCACTGGATGGAATTTCTATAACATGCAAATTTTCTTCTCTTATAGCCAGCACAAGGTTTGTAGAAATATGGAAAATACTTATACTCTCGGTATAAGTTCTTCTAGGGAGAGAGATTACCATTAAATCCCCTTGATGTGCAGCCAAACTTCCCACAATTTCTCTCTCTATTTTCGACTGAAAGTAAAAACGCAAACATTGCCACTTAATCACTTTTTACTCTAATGAGGAGAGCGAAACTTCAGCCTCTCATTTGAGAAAATTATGATTGAAATTCCTCCCGGTGGCAGGCATATTGCTATCGTATATCAACACAGAAATGAGTGCTGAGTCAACTTTAGTCGCTCGAGTCAATCTCGATCCCGTCAGAAGCAGTATTTTTGCAAAATTGGCTGCCGTGGGAAATCGTTGAAGTAAAATCAAAGTCCTCAATATAATATTTAATCCATGGGCTCCGGGTTTTTCATCAAAGCACAGCCACGGTTTTAATTTTCCATTTGAACATTAAAACCGTAAAATTAGACTAGATTAATTAACTTGAAAAAAATTAATTAATCTATTCAATAATCTTGCCTTAATATACGTGTCAGTTATTTCTTCCGAATTTCTTTTGCTTCATGATACAATGTGTGTCATGGTAATTATTTTGTAAGCGAGTGAAATTTTTTAAATAAAACCAACAAAGGGAAACGGTGATAATGGTTATGTGGAATAATCAAACTCGGTAATAACGGAATTGAAGATTCCGTGAAGTTTCGTCGTTATAAGCAAAGTGTCGTTACAAACGAGGTTGAAATTTTCAAGACCTTCTAACTATGATAAACAATTAGATGTAATCAAATACTACACATACAAATACAAACACAAAGACCACAACAGGCAAATTGCCTAACGAGATGGCTGAAAAAGATGTCCATAAAAGTCATGTTTGGATTTCAAATACAACCAAAATACCCCAACCCAAAAGAAGAGCATTTATATCACGAAAAAAAAAACAACTAACTAATAATTAATAAGTAATAATACATTGCCTATAAAGAAGATTATGGTTGTCTAATTTCTAACATTAACCCCTTTAGGATCAGGGGCGTAATATTACTTCCAAACATCGGTGAAATAAATTCAATTAAGTTCTCTGTGTTTGGTTTCCTCTCTCTTCACCATCGCGAAGGTTTATAGTAACCTTATTATCTACGCGAAAGTTGCTTTTTTCTTTCCCTCCTTTCTTTCTATGCTCCTGTTCATGATTTTTTTCCACACATATAATGTATCTTCCACTATACATGTAAGAGCGAAAATGAACACGCAGGGTGAGGGTGACAAGAGGACTCCCCCACTAGAGGTCGAGACCTCCCATGCCCCCCTACCACGTACTCCTGTGCACATCAATGAGCAAGTTAGAGCGTCAAAAACATGTGATATTTTTTCCCCCATCGGAATTTAATTCTGGGAATTTCTTGGAAAAACGCCATAAAAACAGAAGGAAGGCCGATGAAAGTCGTTTTATCCGAGGTAGTGACGTTTTTATCGACGTTGAAAGCAAAGTTCGTTAGCATTGTTCTCTACGAGTATCAGCCGTGACCGAGAATTGTTGACGTTATAACTGAGGCGTCGTTACAACCAAGGTCGTTGTAACCGAGTTTAGCTGTACACTGAGAACAAACTAAGAATTATTTTCATTTCTGTCGAAAATCTTCGATAGAAAGAAACGAAGTAACAAAAAATTGGATGAGCGGAAATACCATCTCCCCTTCCCGTAAAGAATAAATAAAACACTCGTATAATAATAAAACAAGCCAGTGAAGGACACGTAAATAAAACCAATCCCAGTGGCGTAAATACATATTATAAAAGATTGTTGGTTCGGGTTAAGTTGCTATCAAACAAGCGATTTCTTCAGTCCAGTACCGTTTTGGGTCAATTCATCAAGGACAAAGTGTAGCTGAAACATAAAATAATAACAGTGTGATAGTACATTTAAAAAGAGGAGAAAGAAAAAGAGTGCCTTTTCGCTTTCATTAAACTGTAACCATTATTTTCCTCGAAACACACCAGTAATATAGGGTTAACAAACGAAGCGTTTCGTTCGAAACTCAATTTTCACGCAGAAAAGGAAGGACACAAGAAGTTCGCTTTCTATTATTGAGTTTCCTGGACGTTTACAGCACTGTATTTCAGCTAATTGGTTCTCGACCGGGGGCCACGGGAAGTGGGAAGAGGGCCCATGACAGGTTGTTTGGAGGGTCACAGGGAGCTTAGAAGAAAAATAGGTGTTAAGAAATAAAACTTTCAAGTCAAGGGTGCTGAACCTTTTGAAAAGTGCGAGCCACACTTCATTGGTGTGAAAACGTGTCGCGAGCCATTTAAGTGATCTGTAATAGCACCTCACGTCACTAAAGTAAATGTGCCGTGAGTCACTTTAGTGATCTGGAAATGTGCGGCGTTCCACTTGAATGCTCTGGAAATGTGTCACGAACCACTTATGGTAAATGATCTGGAAATGTGCCATCAGTCACTAATTGGAGTATGAATGCACCGCGAACCATTAAGTGGGGTAAGAATGTGCCGCGAGCCACTTAAGTGGCGTAAGAATGTGCCGCGAGTCACTTAAGTGATCTAACACAATGCTCCAAGTCAACTAATTGATTTGTAAATGTATTTCAGGTCACTTAAATGATCTGTAAATGCACCAAAGGTCACTTAAATGATCTGTAAATGCACCAAAGGTCACTTAAGTGGTCTGAGAATGTACCGCGGGTCACTCAAGGAATCTGGCCATGTGGTACTTCATTCATTTTTACAAAATTAAGTTTGACGTCACGCGCCACATCAGATGAATCCAAGCGCCACATTCAGTCCTCTGGCTATCGGTTGAGCATGTATGTTTCAAGTGAAATATGGTGGACAGAAGTGTGAGTACTATACAGAATCCAGCAAAACCACCCACCAGGGCCTTGTTAAGACACGAACTCATACGGGTCTATCTCCTACATTTTGCAGAAGGACCCCTAGGATGGCGTTTTTCACAGGTCCCTCCTCTATATTTAATTTATTGTGTAAAAAAACAAAAACTTATTATAACCATATCGCGCCCCCAGGCTTCAGGTCTGTCCATAAGTGTCCATAAGTGACACCACCTCATGCAGAGCAAATTTTGAAGATAAGTAGTAAATATAGGCTGTTACTTCCAGCTATGTAGGGGACTACCAGAACATCACTTTGCCTAGAGGCCCATGATGTTGTAACGGCCCTGAATAGAACTCGGACTAGAAGGGAGCTCAATAAATTCTAGCCCAGTGGTCTGGAGACCAATTTTATTTACAAAATTTTTGTTCAGTATAAATTTACTGAAAAAAACTATTCACTACATAGAAAGGATCTCGCTTCTGGATAAAGGTAGAATACTCTGGGTAAAAAGGGCAGCCACGAGAAAAAATATGGTCGGGGGGCACCGGCAAAAAAAAAATTAAGAAACACTGTTTTAGATACCAGAATATTTACAAACATTCGCAGTACAGTACTCGGTACCCAAAACCAGTGTGTGTGTGTGTCATACTTAAAAAACGGTGAAACTGTATATTTGGATACGGTTCGCGGAAAAGTTATTCTCATGAAAAGGATTTTTTTTATACAGAAAACAGTTCAAATTTTAGCCGATAGAGGGAGCCGCACGAAAGCAAATCACTGGAAATATGCAAATGAGGGTCCCATAAAGTCCTGCCAGACGTTCGCGCAAAGCCCTCTATCGACGAAAAATTAAACTTTTGAATAATTTGAAATTTTTTTCTGTATAAAAAAAAATCCTCCTTCGTTAGAATAACATTTTCGCAAACCGCGTTCAAATATACAAATTCCTTCAATTTTTATGCATTTATAAAAATTTATTTACGAATTTATGGGAACACCCTGTATCAAAAACCAAACCAACCCTTTTTTATCGAGATATTTGGACAAAAAATATCTCGATAAAAAAAGAGTTGGCTTGTGGGTTGGATCATGGATCGAGATGGCCATTTTCGGGGAAAACGTATTGGCGTATGATTCACGTGAAGCTTATCTCGGACATTCGGTCCATTTCCCTCCACATTCTTGAAAATAGAAAATTTCTCTTCTTTTTTTTATTTACTTTTCACGGTTTGATATCTTCTCGTACCAGCTCTACCATTTCTCTTTCTTCGACCGTTTTTCATCTTGCACTGACCGTAATCTCCATCGCTCTTTTATACAACATCAATCATTTTATATGATGAATGAAACAGAGTCATAAAATATCAATCAATCAGCCAGCCTCAACATCAATCAATACCCGTCTTCCGGTGTAATATTAAACCAGGGGTGCCTATGCAGGACCTAACCTTAGTGAGGAAGAAGTATATAAACACATAGAATCTTTGTTTTTAAGAGAAAAATTTCAAGTTCTCTTAATATTCAAAAGCATTAATTCACATTAGTATTTTTTTTCACAGTAGCATTTTAAATTTAAGGAGACTGATTAAATGAGTGTACGATATACGAAGGTTTTTCTCTAGGCAGCCCCGCTTAAACGGATGAAATCCTCCTGCCCCAAAATTTCTTCCGTAGAGATAATATTAAAACTCTCCACTTAATATGATAATTTAAATGACTTTTCTCCGCTTAATCGAATATTACGTTTCACGCGTCAACTGTCAATACATGTCAACCACTATACACATAATGCTTTTATTGAATGAAACATTTGGAATCGATGGGCATTATGTTTTGAGAGTAGGTACTGGGCTACAAGTAGAGCCTGGATTATATGCAAATGCATATGTGCATATGCTTTAGCATATTTTGGCCTTTTTTTAGTATTAATGCATAAATCAAAGAATTTTCAGTATAAGTGCATATTTTTGAGCTCACTCAATTTTTTTTTATAATTTCTCAAATTAATATTGTTAATATAAATTTTTCATACAAATAATATTGTTGAAATAAATATTTTCATAACATCAATTTGTTTTCCTGCAGGTGAAATTTAGTGAATTAATACATATTTATAAAGTATTTTACGAATATTTAGCGTTTTATTGTAAGGCTATTTCTAGAGGTATGTCAAAGTGTTAAATTTGTTTTAGAAATAGTGTCGAAATTCTTTTCTTACTAGTATTTTCATTATTGAGCAGCTACGACAAACTAAAATTAAAAAATACCTGAATAAAAAATATGTAGAAATTATAAAATATTCCCCCATATATGTATATATATATATATATGGGGGGGAATATTTTTTTATAAATTAATACATATGCGCTAAGAAATAGAAAAGATGTATTTTAAAAACACGTCTGTTTTTTCTTGCATAGTGATTTTTTAATGCATATTTTCTCATTTTTTGTACATACTTCAGAATTTTTTACTTTTCCAAGATTTCTAGTGCATATTCTGGGGTATTTAATGAATATTTTGGGATTTTCAGTGCATATTTTGACATTTTAACTGCATATTTTTGCATTTTTAAGTGCATATTTTTGCATTTTTAAGTGCATATTTTTGCATTTTTAAGTGCATATTTTTGCATTTTTAAGTGCATATTTTCATATTTTTAGAGCATATTTTGCCACTTTTTTAGTGCATATAATCCGGGCTCTACCTACAAGTATTCAAGTTGTCTTTAATACGTACATTTAGTTATTATATTTTTGTTGTCTGATGAAGTCAATAGAGGGCGCTAACTTCCCTAATGAAAAATGCAAAGTAAAAATCTTGGGTATTGTGACAATTGTGTAATTAAATATAATTTTCATTCAATTTTTGATGCCTGAGTTATTCGAGAAGCTTTATTAATATTGATCCCTTCATCAGTTTTCATTATACAAACTATAGTAACTGTATATTACTTATAAAATGGCAAGTGATCCCCCGAATAATCGGACATTGATGGAATCATAGATATCCGATTAAACCCATTTGCATCATTCGAAAAAGTGGAAAACTGGCCCATATCACAAAATTTTTTTTATTGCATAAAGTTAGAAATATTTCAAAATGAAAAAAAGCGAAAAACAAAATGGCGTACACACAAGAATTTATAATTTTACTTAGTTCAATGAATATATACATTGAAAATAATTTGAAAAAAATCAAATTTAATAGTTTTTTACAGTATGATAGTATTCTAGTGTTTTTTGTTCTTATGCATAAAAACTAGCGCATATATGCGCTTTGGTGATAATGACCAGAAAAATACCGCGCATATATGCGCTTATGATGTAAATGGGTTAAGCGGCTGGGCCAACTGTATTTATAGTTGTTGTTGTTATTGTTTTTTAATATTTCTGGTCTTTAAGAAGCCCACCCCCTGTGTGCATTACTAAATTAAACTAAAAAAAATGCGAAAGAACAAAAAACAAAACTGACGTATTTATTTTTTAGGATCCCTCAGTAGAGACTTTGTCTCCCTATAGCTATACAAATTCAACTTTCCACGGTAAGGTTATTTTGAGCTTGTAAAACACCTCCACCAACTGATTTAATAGTGTATGAAACTTGGAGGTAGAAGTATGTGACTTTATTTTAAAAAAAATTACACACTCTTCCTTCTGTCGCTACATATTCATGAAAATCCACGGTTGTGTTTTTTGAAACCTACAAATTAAATTTTTTTTTTTTTTAATTTGACGTGATAAAATGAACTTTAATCTAGACAAATACTATAATCAGAAATATATTTCAGATCCATTATGACTTAAAGTTTCTCATACCTTTTAACATGGTGAAAAACTATGCTCTAGTAGAAATACTACGCTTAACCATTGATTTATTTCAAATTTTTTACACATATTTTTGGTTGTATATGCTATCCTATATCAGTATAAAGTCTTACATATTTCCAACGCTGAATATTTTATAAATTTTCAAAATAATGCGTTAAAAATAGCTCGTTCGCATGATAAAATATCATTACATCAATGTAATTGAATAAAAATTGATTAAGATAAAAAACACTGTTCAGTTCATGAAATGAAACAAAAGAGTGAGGTTTCATTGACACAATCTTATTTTAAATTAAATTTCACATTTTTAATACTTTTTAATTTCAAAATTAAAAATTTAACTTTTCACAAGCTGTTTTTAATGCATTATTTTGAAAGACTTTATACTGACATGATAGTATAGCTATGCAACTAAAAATATGAGTAAAAAAATTTCTTTGAGAAAAAAAAATTTACTAGACCTACACCTTAAATAAACTTACAAACACTGCATAATAAGTGCTTAGTGGGTTAAAGCCAAGGTTTGATTTCTTACAGAAATTTGTCCATGCAACTTACTATGAGTGAAAGAACTGTGTTGCACTGATTTTACAGAGAAACCATCTATTGATAAATACAGTCAAACCTCTCTTTCTGGAAAACTCTATTTCTCGAAAAACTTTATACCTCGAAAAATGAAAGGTTCATTACATTTTCTGCACTAAATCAATACATTTTCACCTCTCTGTCTCGAAGTAATTTTTGAAAAACTCTCGATCTCGAAGGCCAAGCCCAATCAATGACAGTAAAAATAAAACACGAAAATTCTTTTTCTTTCTTTTCTGCGGAGGTGAAAGAAACGGATAAAGCATTATTCGCGTATGTATTACATCCCATTGTGTTGATGGATCTTGTCGATTATAGGAGGATATTGTGATTGACGGAGGGGTGGATGCCATGTGTGGGTGGCTTGTTCAGCATGGCAAAAAGTCAGTCAAGAGATAATTCAAAGTTGCTTCAAGAAAACTACAGGTTTCGAATCAACCATCTCAATGATGAAGGAATCAGATCTGACGAACCACTCGAATTTCAACGAATCTCAGAAGAATGTTGAAAATGGTTTTTCAGAACATTAGGGAATTACTAAAAATACACGTGAAAAAAAAAATTTGAATGCATTTGCGTATAGTGTGATTGAACATTGATTGCGTAACTTAACCAATAAATTTCATCAATATGTAGTAAAATATATTACGGTATTGTTTAGTTTATAATCAATCGAATTTTTCGTCACTTTGAAAAAAAAACTATTTCTCGAAAACTTTGTATCTCGAAATTTTTTTCGGCCCCCGTCAGTTTCGAGATAGAAAGTTTCGACTGTGCAATAAAACTCTGTCGTTTAAGAAAGAAATACACACAGTAAGAAGAAATATTGCTTTTCAAATATATAACTACCTTCTTTGTGATTCCAACAAGAAAAACCGAAAGAAAAATTCGGATTGCAAACTTCAAAGTAAAAAAATAAATGTAATACTTCAACAAATTGGCGAAATCACAGCCACACATGCTCTTCAAGTAAAAGTTGTTGTCGTTAATTGAGACATCTAACGGCGAATTCAAAACATAAAATGGAAAGAATAACATACAACGTCTGATTATGTGCAAAGGCCATTCCGAATTTTTGTCTTCAAACTGGCAGTAATGTTGAACGTTTGAAGGACCCTTTGCACGTATGAAAAACTATGCATATGATTAAAGTTAGTTTTATACCATTTCAGTTATTTTTCCTGACTTTTGACAAATATTCACGTTTTCCCTGACCATTTTTCATTTCCCTGACTTTTCATGATTCTCCCTGGCTTTCCGGGTCATTGGTAACTTAAGAGAGACATTTATTTCCCTTTTATTTTATCTACTTCCACTCATTTTATCCGTAGAAAGTACCTACCTAACAGAATTCGATCGAGATCTGTCAAACATATGGATGACGCAATAGTGACCGAGGAACGACCCAACCGAAAATGACTGATCATGCTGACAAAACAGAAAAATAATAAATGAAATATCACTATTTTTCTGCTACACGTCAAACTGTTTACGCGCCCATAGTCACCAACCGACGTCCCCCATGCACGTCACGTGATACCGTAACCAAAAACACCTGGGGCTGCTGCACAAAACGATTTATTTTTATTACATTTGCATGAATATTGATATTTATATTTCTTATTTATTGCCACCATTTTTCCTCTTCAACTTAAAATACGGATTGGTTTATCGGAATGAACAATCCTTTGAAATCTTTTCCCTTTTCGGAGCCAATGCTAAGGTGGCTGAGGAAAACCCCTTTATTTATACTCGTCTATGATTACAAAATTGAGAAAAGGGCTTGACAAACTCCACCTGCTAGGTTGTCATGACGACTAAAAAAATCGGTATTGGAGCCTAGAATTTCCTAAAAGTGAAGCTAAATTCGAGTCTGGGGGTGACAATTTTCTGATTCCATTGCAATAGGTCCTACGTCTTTTAACACGGGAAAAAGTTATAAAGTCAGAGAAAAATGTTACAAAAAACATTATTCAGGACCGTTTTTCTCGAGCGAGAACCATGCTTGTCTCCTAAGAAATTTGGATGGAGCCTAAATATTTTTTTCTCAATTTGTCAAGCCCTGGTGGTGACCGAATTCAAGTCTAAGGTCAAAGCAAAATTTTCGGAATTTCTGTAACAATTTCCACCAGCACGAGAAAAAGTCAACTAATTCCCGGAAAAGCCTAAAAAAAAAGTTATTCTGGCAGTTCTTATCGAAATAATAAGAATGTTCGGGGCTCCTAAACAATTTGGCTGGCACCTAATTCCTTTTCTAATTTGCGAAGCACCGAATTAAAATCGAGTGCAACACAAAAGTTCTAGAGTTCATGTCATGCCTACCAACATCATAGACATGATTAAATCAACTATGTTTATATTATATCTATCACCAATATGGAAAGGGACCGCTTGATCCCCCAAGACTTAAAAAGTTTTGGACCGGTTTTTTTTTTTTTTTTTTTTTGGAGAACATAGGCTTGGTTGGCACCCCTATTTCGTCAAGTCCTGTTGAAATGAATAAATGTTTCCCTGTTGTGAATAGATACACTTTGTAACCAAAAGTCTGCGTCGTGTTTAGACATTTTCTCGAATTTTTAGAAAAATACTGGACGAATCGTTCGGAAATGTTGGTCATGTAAACTCTATGTTAGTACTCACAATTTCCAGAGAAATTTTAGTCACGAGTGCATTTAGGAGCAAAAAATTAAATTAGAAAAAAAATGATTTTGATAAACCGTGTATTACAAAAAAAAGCTGCGAATGACTTGCAACTTTACGAAAATATTTTAATAATTTTGTGCAACACTTGTATGAGATCATTCAAGTATTACGTCAGCATCGGGGGGGGGGGGTGTTTGGATTTGCTGACTTTTGATGACAAGAGGGGGTTTGAAGGTTGCTTACGTCATCAACCACCCTTTTTGAAGATATGAAATATTCTAAGCTGCTGACGAAATTTTGCTGACAAGGCGTTGGAGGGGGCGTCAAAAATGGCTAAAAATCTGCTTACGTAATACTTGAATGACCCCTATGCTTTTTTGTGAAAATAGCATGTCTTTTTTTTACAAACATATATATAAATATTTTTTAAATAATTCCAATTTTTATCGGATGTTTTTGTTTATAATGTGTGGCGTTTTCACAACCAATTTTTACGACACTTACAGAAAATTCGACACTATACTAGGGCTGGGGACAAATCGCAAGAAAATCTAAACACTAGAAAAACTTTTAGTTGCCAACAATTTTTTACCCAGAGTAAAAGGTCTAAAATAATGCTTCTTTTAGGACTTTTTCAGGACACAATGACCCTCTTTCATGTTGGCAGATATGCCGCTAAAAATTCCAAACATTTTTTGCTGTTCTCAGCCTGCAATTATATTACAACTTATATGAAAATTCCAGTTGAATGTCGTGAAAATTTAGAAAGATATCGGTGATAGAGAGTGAGTAGTAATTTCGCTACTTGCTGAAAGTAACTCGATGATAGGGATTTTCCACAAATCGGTATTTCGATTATTTTCTATCATTTGATTTATTTCCAGAATAAATCCATAACTATATGCAAATGAACGAAGACGCGTGTTTGATGCTATGTAAGAGAAGTGTTTTTAGCCCGGACCCCCTGAATTCGTTACAGCACCCCTTTTTATTTTTTATGTATCAAATGCACAGCATTACTATTGAATCTGGAAAATATCCCATAGTTCTGAATACACCGGTGCAGATTTCAGTGGCCCAGAGCTCTTTGTATAACGTTTTTCTTTCTCCTTTTTTTTGTATTTTTTAATCCTTTTTTTTTAATCTTCGATAGCTATTTTCTCAAAATAGTCGGCGTGTCACGGTAAGAAGCTCCGAGGGCCCCATTTGGCCCGCTGGCTTATGGGTTGAAGACCTCCTTGTGTAGATAAAATTTTTTGCACACTATGTTTCTCTTAATTTAAAAAAAAGTGCTTTTTGCAACTAGCTATGGGCGATGCTTGATTGCGTTCTATGTTCAATACGCCATTCGTAGATATTCGTCAGATCGAGGACATTGATGTTTCGGGGGGGGGGGGGGAAGAAACCAAATGATTCCACCATATTCATAATTTACGACGGACACATCGCTCATCAGAAACTCGTCGAATATCGCTGATTATGTTTCACAATTTCCTGCAAACATCGATCATAAATTATGTTCGGGAGGAATCATTACCACTACATAAGAGCAATGTACCGAGAAGTTTTTTTGTTTTTTTCCTTGTTCAAACTTCAGAGGCCGTACCGTTTGATCAAAATCAACAGTTTCATGAGAGAGAGAAGGACAATCTTTCTTTTTTCCCCCGCAACCTTCACAAGAAGAAGGTACCAAAAAAAAAAACCCGGTTTAATAACTGGTCCGAGTCCGGAACAGATTACCTTAAAAAAAGAAATTGAGGGCCATCAACCGAAATGGTAAATCCTTCGGTACTTTTTCATTCTTTTGTTGTCATCGTAAAAAGTCATTCTAGTTTTTTTCTTTATCAGCTCCGTAACGCATCGTGTGGTATGAGTTGTTGTCTATACGCCACTGAACAATACAAACAATGGTTCTCGCAGGACAGACGCATCCACGATTCGTGTTATTGGCCTCACCACACAGAGGGCGAGAGTTTTTTTAGTCTCGTCTTTTTTTTCATATCGATTACTATAAGGTACCCAATCAGGCGTGAGTACTTCGCACTATTACGTGATAGGTACAGTGTCGGTCGCGTGACATTTTTTTTTCTCACTCTTCTTTTGTTTGTATTTATTGCACATGGCAACTGGAGAACAACAGTAATCACACAGTCACGCTACAGTTTGTGAATTAAAAATAGGGAAGGGGCATTTACATTGAACTTGAACATGTCAATTTCATTGTGGAATCCAGAAAAGGGGAGCAATATGGTCATGCAAGTTCAATAAACCATTGAAAAACTTCAACAGGACAAACATGCATGTCAATGTTCGCCTGTTGTTGGTACAACACTGAAAAAAACTTTATCGCATGTGGGAGGCTCTGACTTGCTCATTGACATCACACGTATACGGGACATTCCTGTAATTTCCCTAAATTTCTTCTTTTCAAAAAAAAAAAAATGTCCTGTTTTCCCAACGAAGCTTTCTTCAATTCAGGATTTTTACTACTCTGATTTACTACAGTATAATCAGAGTAATTTGCATAATTTACAAACGCGGTTATAACAGGGCTTGACAAATCGAAAAAAAAATATTCAGGCATCAGCCAAACTCCATAGAAGGCCCGCATGGTTTTTTCTAAAAAAACGGTCCCAAATAATGCATTTTCGACTTTTCCGGGACTTGATAACTCCTTCCCATGATAAAGGAGGTAGAAAATCTGTGATGAAATCAGAAAATTTAGTTTCGTCATTTGGACTTTAATTGGACGATTTAGCAATCGTGTAAAGAGAAAGACATTTTGCCGTTAATACAAATTTTTTAGTTGCCATGGTGCTCTGGCCACTAGGATATGTCATAATGGAAATGAAGATAAATATTTATCTCATATATTCGTCATTCTCAATTTTCTTCTCCAGTGAAATGCATTTTAAATCACTGCAGACTTGCCGCAGCACTTCATTTTTCGTCAAGGGTTATTTTGTGATCGATACTGTACTTGGCGACTTTTGACAACATTTGGCATTATTTTTGGCGAGAATTGGCGATGCTCCGTATTTATGAACCAAATTTCTTGTATTTTTAAATCAAATTTCGTAACCCTAATCAAACCAACAGAGAGCAACAGGCCTGCAACGGTACAAATCTTCAGTCATTACACCTTACTCATAGTTCGAAAAAGCATTACACAGAAACAAACTTAACGTTAAGTTCACAATATGCACTTTCCAGCATGCACCAATTCGTTAGAAGTTCTGGAGAGGCGTATGGACGAGGTGCATGTAGTTCAGTGGTAGTAGTATTTGTACAAAATCTGATTATAATTTTAGTCAAAAAAAGTCTTGATATAACATAAATCTCGGTTATTACGACACAATTTCGTACAATAACGATAATAATCGTTATAACCGAGATTGGCTGTATATGATTGCCTTTTGTTTTAGTATGTGATTGGATCTTTAAAATTCTAGTGAGTTCAGTTTAGCTGATAAGGAATAGCTAGTAAAATTCTTCTACTTCAACAGGGAATCAGCTACTTTAATGTAATTTTCTGCACGGATACAACCTAAAATGTCACCCAGAAAATAGGATGATAGAGCCAGCGACACCTATAGTCAAAATTTGGAATTAATATTTATTTTTGTGGAAACAAAATGTTGGAATTCATAACAAGACATTTGATAAAAACCGCACAACAATTTGTTAATTTTTTATGAATTTTTATCAAAAAGCGTTGTGACTGTAATGTATTTCATTATCATGATCAGCCAATCGTTCAGCGCATGGTTCATCGCTGGGACATGCATTGCAGACACTGGTCCAATCAAACACGTAATCTGGGGGAGGGAAAGAATTGATGGTTATGCGACATTATTCAAGACCCAAGGTCAATTTCCATCGTTGACTCCAGCAAGCTCATCACACACAAGAGAGCTGCAATTTAAAGGGAAAGAAAAAAAAAGCTCACAATCACACAAATGATCTCCATCAGCCGTAATGAATGACGTTAATCGGCTTAAAGTACCTCCATCTCATCATTTAGCCGAAATGAAATGGCCGCCACTCTCCATCATAATAGTCAATGAAATAGTTATGACCAATTCATACGCATATACTGTATTATGAAACGCTTCCATGGCTATGGAATGAATGGGAAAAAAAAGGTGGACTGAATTGAGCAGAAAAAAAAAAGTCCATTGCGAAACATAATACGTACTTAGAAAAAAAAAAAGAAATGATTTGAAAGCAGGTGTGGGCCTATCGTGTTATGTAAGTTATTGAGGAAAAATAATTATCAACATTGCTTTCATTGAAATGATTCCCATTAAAACATGACGTTCATTCCTTTTAATTAGGAAAGGTTTTCTAATATGTAATAATTTGTAGAACCCTATGATTGGGCTTGACATATCGCAAAAAAATCTAGGCACCGGAACAATTTTTTCAGGAGCCAAAAATATTTTTATATTTTTACACGAGAAAACCAGGTCTAAAATAATGTTTATTTTTACTTTTCCAGGAAGTAGTGGCCCTATTTCTTGTTGGCATAACTGTGGCGTTTGGTCAGAACATGATTAAATTCCAAAATTAAAATTTTTGAGATATAAGCATTTTCTCTCTCTCATTGGCATTTAAAAATCACAAATAAAGCGCACACACAAATACAAATGAAAATGTCATACATCAGCATGTTGTTTAGCCGTAAGCACGTATTTGTGCATTTATCCCACTTCTAATTATTTATAATTAGCAAGACTTGTGATCTTGTTTTAGATCGCAAAGCTATTTTTGACAGTTCTCATCATTTTTTGCTTTTTACGCTATAAATTAACTACAGAAGGGGCCCGCAAAAGATCCGAGCCTAGGGGCCCCACTCCAGGATGTGGGGGCCCTGGGCCTAACTTGAAATTTCAGAAATGAACTGTTGGTTATACACCCCTGCATTTTATGGGACACTGATTTGCATATTTCGAGTGATTTGCTTTCATGCAGAACCATCTGTCGACAAAAATTTGAACTAAATTCTTTTCCTAAACCAAAAAAAAACAAATCCCCTTCCGTGAGAACAACTTTTTTGCAAGCGGAATTCAAATGTACCAATTCCTTCAAGTTTTATGAATTTTAACCGATTTACGAATTTATGGGACACCCCGTTGTAAAAAGAATGGCACACTCGTGATCATCGTCTCACGTTATTCCACCTACAAACAGACCCATCTGCAGGTCGGTGACTTTCGATTCATTTTTTTTGCAATTTAATGAAGATTTTTTTCGTACAAGCAATTTCCTGAAAATTTCAACGTGTTCAAAGAACATTCATTGATATTTAAAAAAACATTGACTTCTCTCCATAATTTGGAAAGATGCCCAACACCATCTTCTGGATAGTCAAGAAAATTAATGGTCTGCTTCATTCCGTATTTTTTTTAAACTGTTTCCAATTCATTTCCATCGAATACCAACAATGCCAAGTGAATTTTTGACTGAAGAGACATCGTAACCTGCATTTAAACTTCATTCATGCAAACATGAATAATTTTTCATTCGCGTTGACAAATTCCGGAAGTCCGTTAGAGAAACCTTAAAAAACTGCTTTATGATACGGTGAAACCTCACCACAACGATACTCGATGTAACAATAAATCCCTCTACAACGATATTTTTTCCGCCCACAAAGTATCGTTATATCGATATTTCCCTGTATTTCCTTGTAATTAGTTACATGGACCTTAACTGTTACAGGCCGAAACTACGAGATATTTGTAATTAAAAGTTGTAGTGAAATCTGCATTGCAAAACATAATCGACATGATATGGTTAGACAACCATAAGTATTCTTTCTTTATGGGCATATATAATATTTCATCATATATATATATTGTTTGTAATTGCATTTTTAATTGGGTTGCTGTATTTTTAAAATATATGACATTCATATTTGTTATGGGCATCTTTTCTCATCCACCTCGTTGGGCATTTTACCTGTTGTGGAGCTGTATTTGTATTGTATCGTATTGTATAACTATTATAAGAATAACTACAAGCAAAAAATGTCGTAAACAAATTGCTTCCAAGATTTTATAAGCGTGTTTTTCGTTTCACTCACTCTTAAAATTTGTCAACCCCTCAAGATTGCCGCCTCGAAACCGTCTTGTTTGTGACCGGGACATTTGCGACTGAAACAAAAAACGTAGTATTTGCGACCGAAGCCACAGAGGGCATCAAAGGGAGGGTAAGTTGAAGGAAGATGTAGCAAGAGGTTACATATATCCGTGTACATGGATCACTGCGAATACTACGGACTGATTACGACATGAAGTACAGAAATATTTTTCCACAAAGGAGGCGGGAGAGATCACCTAGCCTTTTGCACGGTCTTGCAGCCTGATAACGATAACTTACATTAAAAAAATGAATTTAGTTAAACCTTAGCTTCATAATGCTGCTGCTTTCAGAATGCGCAAAAAAAAAATTCTACGGAAAAAAAATTATAACACCATGACACACAAATCATACCCAAGTCCCGGTAACTATAAACGAATTTTTTTCCACGTTATGATATTGGTCCATTCCGTTCTGTGCGAAAGTGGTAACAATGTCCCAATTGTAACATTATCCGTGATTCTAATATAGTGGCGTCGACTCGAATAATTTTCCGCAAACACTGATTAAAATTTATTCAATTTCTTTTTCGTTCTACTACAAAGAGAAAAAATTTAAATAAAAAAGAGAGAAAAAATAAAAAGGGAAAAAAAGAACTAAATATAATTTCCCGGTCTTCCATTTCCAAGAACAATTCGCGTCGACGAAATAAAAGAGATAAAAGAATTTTGTTTTTCCCCTTGGAACTTTCTTTCCCCCATTGCAGGGATTTTATTAAAAGGCAAATCGAACCCATACCGAGAAAAAGACGTGATAAATTTTAGTTTAAGGAGAGGAAAGAAATAAGAAAAAAAAAAGTATATAATTGCTCGAGATCGTTAAAAGAGGAAACGTTTGATCACGGGAGATATGACCGTAGAGGAGCCTTGTATTATGATTATACCACGAACCAGTTTCATTAAGATGATTGCCGAGATGTCAAATGGATCCGCCGAATATTACAGAATAAAGTATTGAAGCCGAACGGGAAAATAAAAAAATGATCCGCTGAGTACCCAGCAGTGGATCTAATTATGTATGACTTTTACAAGCTATTAATTCAGTAAGTTAATAAGCCGATCTTTTTGGGCGAGGGGAAAAAAAACCTCCCATGAATGTTTTCATCAAACCGATCTGGGCATCACCATGTTTCGATGCAATTATCGTAATGTAATTCTATAATAACATCGCCCAGTGGTTCTCAACCGGGAGCCAGGATCCGAAAATTTCGCACCTGACATTTCACCTGCTCTGACCGTATGAGGGACTGACTGTGTGAGTGACCGTTTGAATGACCAAGTGAGTGAGCGTATGAGTGACCAAGTGAATGATCATATGATGAAATGTCGGGGATAAATGACCAACTCACTTGATTATCATAGCGTCACTCATACGGTCACTCACTCGGTCGCTATTGCGGTCAAAGCAGGCGAAATGTCAGTAACCTAAGGGCGAATGTCAGTTTCCGTTAACCTCCGGGGCTCATATGGCCTCCTTATGGTTCTGGGGATATTCTAGGGATCCAGGGATGAAAATCAAGGTACGGAGAGCCATGAAAGGTGATTAAAAGGGGGCCACAGAGTGCTATGAAAAAAAATTCAGATGAGGAGAGATAAAGCTTTCGAGTAAAATATCGTGGAAAAAAAGTACGTTAATTTTAGAATAGAGCAGAACCTACAGAGATCTGGTACGTACCGTCATTTTGAAGAGTCGGTCTGATTCTGCTTGTTGATTCTGAAGTATGTAAAAATTTAAGCTGTTACACACACACACTTCTGTATCTCCCTCTAACCAAGTAGTACGGGAACACCCAAAAGACCCCTTTACCCTGGTCCATGATGTTAAGACAGACATGCATAAAACCAGGACAAGAAGGAAGCTCACTGAACTCTTGCCCAGGAGTTCAGAGACTGACCTGATGTATAAAATTTTTTGCTCACTATAAATTTACAGAAAAAACCAATTCACTACGGTAGAAACTGTGTCGCTTGTGGATGATGGTCAAGGGGACAGTTGGAGAGACGCCTGAATAATACGAAGGTCCATGAGGTAAGAGTATAGTCCAAAGGGGCGGCATGGTCAAAAACCTTAAAAGATCTAGCCAAAAGAAAAATTTCTTCAAAAATATTAGAATAACAAAAACCAGAAAATCCGGTACAATTTATTCTTCAACTCCCAGTTTCAACCAATGAAGCATCCATGCAAACTAATGTATCTCTTTGAAGGTCAGTTATATTTGTGTATCGTCTATAACCGGGCTTGACAAACCCCAGGTGCCACCTCACCATAGTGGAAAAATATATTAAGTTTTTCCCCGTTCCATTTTTTTCCTTTTTCCTGGCCCCCCCCCCCCAAGGTTTCTAACCACCCAACAAGAGAAGAGAGAAATTGAATAAATTTCAATCAAGGTTTGCAGAGAAATACAGTATTCCAGAGAAGACCCAAATACAAATGCTTATACCAGAGATTAACAAAATCCAGGACTAAAATTTTCTTTATTCGGGGTATCTAAATTGGAGTTTAAAGACAGTGCTTGAGGTGCCTAAGGACTGGAAAATCGGTATTGGTACCTAAAATGTTCTGTTCTTGCTAAATTGGAGTTTAATGCTAACACGATATTTTCTGTTATAATAATGGCTCAAGTAAGATTCCTTTTCGGGAGTAAAAAACCATGCTTGGCACGAACGAAATTCGAGAGGTGCCTAATTTTATTTATTTATTTTTCAATTTGCCAAGCCTTGTCAAAAGAGGACACCAATTTCATGAGAGTGTGTCTTTCAACTTAGGAAGGACACCACTATTTATACACCACATAAAATATAAAAATATATAGTACATATTTAGGACAAAAAATAAACATTCTTAGCTCCTACGAAACTTAGCTGCCCCCTAAGTATTTGGAATTGTCAAGCCATGAACTATATGGAATATGACATAACCTGACAAATATCCCAGTCACCATGGCGACTAAAAAATTGGCATCGGCACCTGAAACTTCCAGTATGATGACTAGGACTAGACAAATCCCAGATGCCAAGTCACCATGGTGACTACTACTACTTAACCATACATGCAGCTCGTACACATTCCTCTGAGGAATTTCTAACGAATCGGCACATGCCGGAATGTGTGCTTTAAATGTATGTATGGTCCCTAACGTATTTATGTTGTTGAGTTGCGCTTGTTTTAGTGTTCGAAACCATAGTGACTAAAAAACAGGTGTTGGTGCCTAAAATTTTTCACACGTGCTGACTAAATTGATGATAGTGCGAAATTCTCAGGATTTATTCAGTGTTCCACCAACATGAAGAAAAAGTCAACAAGGCCCGGAAAAGCCTAAAAAAAAATACACTGGTTTTTTTTTTTCCTTGAAAAATTCTTGAAAAAAATATCCTTGGCTCCTAAATATTTGGCTGAGGCCTAATTTTTTTAGATTTGCCAAGCCCTGGCGATGACTGGATTCGACAACAAACCAAAATTTTCAGAATTTCTGTAACCGATTTCACCAACACCAAGTGCCGAAAAAGCCTTAAAAGTTATTTTAGCCGTTTTTCTTATAAAAAAAGAAAACAGAGAGAGTTTTTGGCTCATAGAAAATTTGGCTGGAGCCTAATTTATTTTTCGATTTTTCAAGTGCTGACGTATTGGCTGTAGGTGAAATAATAATAACAACAGTGTATAGTGTATACCAGAGCTTGACAAATCGCAAAAAACCATGCACCACAACAATTTTTTATGAGCCAAAAAGATTTTTTTTACCGACAAAACAAAAGGTCAAAAATAATGTCTCTTTTGACTTTTTCCGGGCCATAGTAACCCTCTTTTATGTTGGCAGATATAAATTTGAAGCATTTTGTGCTATTCGCAGTAACCACGTAAAGAAAATTTTGGGCACCAATACAAATACCAGTTTTTTAGTGAACGTGGCGAACTGGAATTTGTCTAGTCCTGGTGAAGACTTGCTTTTCTCGCTCACAAATACCCACGAACAAGATTTGAATACAATTCATTAGAAGAATAAAATGCGATTATATATGTAAGCAAACGCAAGAAAAAGATGATCTCACAAGCTGAGGGTTGTTGGGCCGACGTACATAATAATACTGTGAAGTTATTCCGAGACATAAAAATCGAAAGCAACGAAGTGATCGTGTATTCGCCGAATGCGACTCTCAATGTAAACACCGTTCAATGATGTAGAAAATCCTTCTTGTCGGACCGAGCATCTTAATTAATATTCCGAGAAGAGAGACGAAACTTATCTCAACGTACGGATGCGTGTTTAGAATGTCGTGCACACATGACTAAATACGTCACAGGATTTGATACGAAAAAGACTCTCCAAGAAAAGAGAAGGTGACCCGGACCTCTCTTCAGCTGGTGATCACAGTTATGGCATGGTCTGACTAGTAATTTTCATCCTACATACGTACCTACATAAGAATAATAATGAGGGATTTTCGACAAACGCACGCCGACTCCACAGATTGTCTCAACTGATACAGCATAGAACAATGTCTGAACTTTCTGGTAGATTATATGCATTGAGTTTGACTTTCAGAAAAGAGATGTGATATAGATTCGGTAGAATCATTGCTGTGGTAATTTAAAAACCCGAATATCAGTCCTTGGTATCGCCGATTAAATCTTGCCACAAAGAAGTGGTTTAAGTCTGCAAAATGCTTTGCATCTCGAGCTTTCACCAGTTGAGCATCAGGTTTTATTAATTTTTCATTGCAGAAAAAAAAATTCTTAGAGGGGCAACTTTCGTTCCTCAGAAAACCGGCCATTAGAACAGGTGCACCATTTACACAGAGGTGAAATAACATACACAAATGATTCAGATCAAAACATTGGTGCTGCACAGAGGTGACACCATCACTGTATATACATATTTATGTTACTGCCGAAGTCCGAAGTAGGCCAGTTCACGAACCAGGTCCGAAATTCGGGCTTTCGCCGGGCGTTATCTAGCGATCCCTATGATTCGGGGTCATCGCCAAGTTCGCGTATTTTTTTCTGATAATTATGGCCATTTATAATCAGTCATAGCTAACCAGAATTATTTTAGTTAACTGTGGCAACCCTAACGATCAAAGGAATATGAATATCGATATCTGATCCATGTACAGTATAGGGAATGCTTAAAGTCCTAGCGTCCCGCCCCTCGGGGCATACGCTGGGTACAGTATAGGGAACGAAATACAGAGGCCGGCGAAAGCCCGAATTTTGGACATTGGCCGGATCAACTGGGCCGGCCAGTTCTCGAAGTGCCCAGCTTCTGGCTTTGCCAGTAACATATATATACAACATTGAATCATTATCTATCATTCACGTAAAATAGATCAATGTTTAAAAAAATTACCGTTAATACCCCGTTATCACTATTCGCCAATATCACCCCACTACGGATTTACCTCCAGACCAACCGTGCCCCCCCCCCGCTTTGTCTTACCCCACCCAGGGGATAATTAAGCTGGTTGATCATGGATTTACCGATATTCGGGCTTTTACGTTACAGCAGTTTTATGAATAATCTAATTCATTGGGCTATGGGAACGTCGTGAATCTAAGTATTGACTGGAAATTTCTCTATCACAAGTGATTGGCATCATAATACCAAAATAAAATAGTTCTACGGGTACGATCATAGTGTACGCTGAGTTTCGATTTTGCAAATCAGCATCGTTCCTGATAATTTAAAAAACCTGAAAATTTCAGGTCTCTTTTCCCAATCTTCGATTCTGCCAACTCGCAGAATCGAAACCAGCGTCCACTATGTGTGTTCGGGCTCTATAAAGAGGATTGAGACGAACAGAACAGAATTATGACAGACTGAATCTTGAAAAAACTTTGCTGTTTTTAGACCGACTCGGATTGACTGGACTTGACTTGCTGAGAATGGTCATTTACCCATGCTTCCAGAACACCCCCCCCCCCAATTTCCGGAAATTTTCGGTCAAGGCCGGCAAAATAGCTTTAATTCTATGAGAAATAATTTTTCTCATCCCACAAGACATTAAGGAAAGAGACTTTCTGCATATCAGTGTCAAGACAAACTCTCGGAAAGAAAAATTTGATGGTCTCCACCGGAAATTTCACAATCGGTCTTCTTGCAACAAAATCAAGTACACTAACCAATACCCTACGGAGACACATACCTCCCTTTTCGATGGAGACCAGCGAAACTCACTACCCGAGAGTTCGTTTCGGCATTTAATATCCAGAGGCTCTTTCTTTGAAGTTTTCATCCTCTTCTGTTCGTTGCGGTCTGTTTTATCTAACATCTTCTAATGACACAAACCACTAGTGTCAGAGAAACGTAAAGTCGATACTCCAGAAATCCTCTCAGCTAGAGAAAATGCAATTCATTGAGTGACGGCCACGAAAATATAATCAGCTACTCATATAGACGTTTTCTTTCATTATCAGGAGATATAGAGGAAGAAACAGTTGGAGTGTGTGGGTGGGGGACTGTCATTCAAAAAATTGATAGATGACTCAAAATTTTCGAAGAGACCTAAAAAAGGAAATTCTCGTCTCCCCTCATCGTGTTCTTGGAAATCAAAAGCGGGAGAGACTTTTATAAACCTTGGGGGGGGGGGGCGGCATTGTTTCGTTTTTTTTTTAATTTTTTTCAAAGTCAATTTTTACCGTAAAGTTTGAATAAATTTATTTTTAGTATCTGTATATTGTATGAGACATTGGGTGATATTTAAATTATACCTTTGTTCTACTATAACCATGAGATATGGATTTAAGAGCAGGCTAAAATGTTCCAAGGTACAACATTCGGTCTTGTCTACACGGTAAAATTATAAAGACAAAAAAATATGCAAATATTACTCGAAAAATAATGAGTATAAATCCTATATTGAAATAAAAATAAAAAACATCAAAATAATTACAGAAATGCTATTATTATTATATACAGGGTCTTAATAATTAGAGTTTCACTTTGTGTGAGATGGCCATAAAAGGACAACTGCTGCACAAAATGTTATCAAATTTGGTAATAATTTACAGGAGGTAATAGGATTCAATTTTCCGCAAAAGAAAAATTCAAAAACTCACCACCAACGAAAATGGCACTGTGGTTTATTACCAAGTTTGATAACATTTTGTCCAGTAGTTTTCCTTTTATAGCCATTTCAAAGTGGAACTTTAATTATAAAAACCCTGTATATAGACAAAGGTAACAGTAATGGAGGTAGGAACGTATTTATGTTGATGAAATGCACAATTATTCCACATCACGAGTTTCCAACTGGTGTTTCGCAGAACCCTGGGGTTACCCGACAGCTGTTTAGGCGTTCCACATGATCAAACGCTACGGAACCCTTGAAAATCCCGGAATCCGGAGAGCTTTCGAAGAAAACTTTATTGTTACTGGTACTCGCAAAGCTGCTCTTTATTTTGAATTTTAAAGAGATAATGTCGTTTATATAAAAAAAATCCGACTACTTTTGGATGACTAAACAACTTTGTAGCACTATCATTAAAAATTTTCACATCGAATTTTTGTTCATGAATGTCGTTTTCCGTTTCGTCAAGAAATTATAAAAACAATGCTTTATTTAGAAACTTTTTATCCACTAGAACATGGTTTCCCAAATTTTTTGTTCCACATCGTCCCCTTCTTCAGAAATTTTTTTCTCTCATCGCCTACCAACTCAAACGTACCCATAGGATCCTGTGTTTTACTCGTAGCTTCTATCACCCCCTTGGTCAATCCCATCGCCCACCAGGTGGCTATATTGCCCACTTTGGGAAACACTGCACTAGAAGTAAGGATTCTTGAATTGCAGAATTCACGTAATGTACTTTATAGGATGCCAAGGGACATCTTAACACACGAGTCCTCCCCCCCCCCCCCGGAGCATAACACGGAGGCCTCATTTGCTTGGGGACTTCCACTATAACATCTAACACCGTGATTTATCAAATTAAATATGTAAATTAACCCTTTAAGTGGCAATGACAAGATATTCCACCTTTATAAAAGCCTCTTATTTCAGTATTGAAAAGACTAGATATTATGTAAAAATGATTCCTCAATGCGAAATTCTTCCCCATACCCCTCAGTATGCACCTGTTGAAAATCGGAGGAAACCTACTTAATTAAAAAGATATGGCATTTTTTTGAAGAGGGGTATTTAGTGATTTATAATTGCCGCTTAAAGAGTTGAGAGATGGTGTCTAACCCCTCTTCCACTTTGCTCTGGGGCTATGATGCGGTTGAGACAGACAGCAGTAGAGACACAAAATATTTTTTTAATAAATATTCAAAATTTGAGTTACGCGGAACAGCTGCATAACTATGAGAGGTTGCGCGAGAAGTTTGACGTTGGAAACCCGTGTTGTACATTACACGAATAGGAAGGAAAATTAAATCTGTTCTTGAATCTTTGTTTTTTAGTTCTGTCAGTTCTTTTGATGCTAATGATTGCATCAGAGATACAACATCCGTGATGTCAACATTTGCTGTATCTGACACTTATGGGTAGAGCCCGGAAGTTCAGGCAAAATGCCATAATAAATTTCTTTTTCTTCCTATTTTTTTTTTCACACTTTTTTTTGTAAAAATGCCTTTTTTGAATTTTTCCTGCAGTAAATACCTTTTTCGACATTGTTTTATGTTTATTCTTAAGGTTATATTGAAAGGATATATTTCATAAAACTCGGATAATTAAGGCTTCGAGAACCTTCAAAAGAAAATTGTTCTTTATAGAAATTCCAATTTTTACCATATATTCTTATCAGAAACCCCCCCCCCCAGCCCCATTCAAATAACGAAAATGGGGGGTTAATGCCTGAGAAATAGGCATCAGACAAAGCTTCTAATTGCCCTATCTATTCACATCGAGATTGTTAGAGCAGATTTTAATTAAAACATATATTATAACTATTCACTTTTTTTTTTAATTTATGGCCTATAATTACACATCATTAAGTGTTCGAAACACCAGAGATCGAATGGACCATGATATCAGATATTGAGAGTGCTTTTTTTTTTTTAGTGCCGTTTTTAAAGATTTTTACAAGTATACTCATTTTGAATGTTTTGTAAATTTACTGGTAAACTATTTTCATTTTTTGTTTAGGGGGCTAGGTAAATGAAATGAAACTTTTGCATAAAATGTTTTTGTGAGGTTTGGGATTCACTAATGTCTGGTTTGGTGTCCTTGGATTAACCACTTTACGTTTTTCACACAAGTTAAAATTTCTATAAACAGTCAGACATACTTTATAGAAATATAAGTGTCGGATTGGTAAAATGTTTAAATTGTTATAATGAGTCCAGTTAACGTTTTCAGTCTGATTTGAAAGAATGTTTATAAATTTTTTTTTGGGTCCGGGTTATTTCACTCTCTAATGTTATTTAAATAATCTCCTCCATATGTGCTGCAAGGCCGTAACTTATGTGTGATTGGATCCATGAGTAATAGAGTGTCAATAGAAATCTGAGATTTACTTTATATTTTAGGTGATAAAATTTGCTTAGAGAAAACCTCAATTTTTTTTTAAACATTTGCTGTATGGGTTTTCCATTTTAGATTTGAGTCGATATTTAGTCCAAGGTATTTTATGGAATTGACTTTTTCTAGGTTTGCACAATTACAGTTATGTGAAATTTGACAGTCGTTATTGTGATATATTAGTGAGATATTATGTTCTGTATCATTATATGCTGCAAGGGAAGAGCTCTAGAGAAGAGCTACGCGTGTCCTTATTGGCACACGGGGCTTGAGTTATGAAGAGAGACTTCATTTTTTGAATATGTTTACATTGGATAAACGCAGGTGTCGGGGAGATATGATCGAAGTGTTCAAAATTTTCAATGGGATGGATAGGATGGGTCATGAACTTTTAGTACACCGTCAATCGACTGCTTTTACAAGGGGACACCAGTATCGATTGGTGAGGGACAATGCGAGGTTATGGTGTCGCAGGGAATTTCTCTCTAATAGGGTTGTTAATAAATGGAATAGCTTACCCCCGGAGGTAGTAAATTGTAACACAATTGACATTGACACGTTTAAAAAGAAATACGATAAACATGTTGGGGTAAATCGAGAAGCTCTATCCATACTTAGAATAAGACAACCATAAGTATTCTTTATGGGCGTTGTATAATATTTTATCACGTGTATATATTGTTTATAGTTTTTATTAATTGCACTTTTAATTGCTTTGCTGTATTTTTGAAATATATGACATCCATATCTTTTTCTCAGCCACCTCGTTGGGCATTTTGCCTGTTGTGGCGTTGTATTTGTATATTTTTCTTTCAGTTTAAACCGCATGTATCTAGTTTTCTCAACGTTGACTTCCATGTCATTGGCCGAATACCAGCTCCGAATTTTCAGTAGTCCTTCGTTGATCATGTTTTGCAGGTCATTTAGATTATTGTCTGAGTAAAGAAGAACTGTGTTATCTGCATAGCTTATCAATTTATCGTTTATTTTTAATTCACATAAATCATTCATATATATATATATATGAGGAACACCAGTGGGACCAAGATTGATTCCTGGAAAACTCCACCTTTAATCGACATACTGTTGCTTAGTAAGCGATTTATTTTACATATTGATGTCGGTTTGTCAAGTACGATTTGAAAATGTTATATATATATAAACTCTGATGAAAATAGAATAGTTTATATAGTAAAATTTCGTGGTTAACTGTATCAAAGGCCTTGGAAATGTCAAGAAATATTGCAATAGTTTCTTTATTATTGTCTACACTGTTATAAGTAAAATTAGTGAATGAGATTAGGGATTTTTCGGTGTTACACTCGGGCAGAAATCTATATTGGTTTTTGGAGAAGAACTTCATCGCATTTAGGGTATACAAATAATAATTTTCAAAATAACAATAATAACAAGAACTTTAGAAAATACAAGTAGGACTGCAATGGGTCTGTAATTAGAAAGTTGGTTGACGTCACCCTTTTTAAAAATAGGTGTAATAATAGATGTCTTGAGAGAGTCCGGAAAAATACCCTCGTTTACGAGATCGTTATGCAGTCTCGTTAAGATATTAATATGAGTTTCAGAGAAAATTTTTAGTAGTTTTGCATATCGATTTCGTCCACGGCAGAGCTTTTTCTTTCATTCTTAGTATAATGTTTTGAACCTCACACTGTTCAGTTTCTGGGTAATAAAGGGAATGCATATTTGATTTTATGTAAAACCTGAAGTCATTTTTAATACGTTTGTCGGGTGATTTATTGAGGTAAAGTATTCATTGAAAGAATTAGCTACTTGCCAATCGTCCCCCTCAGGAAGTATTGATCTTTTATTATTATTTTTTAAAATAGCATTTACAAACCCCCATTGTTCCCTGCTATTTGCGGATTCATTAAAGCGTTTAGAGTAAAATTCATTTTTTGCTATTTTGATCTTGTTTTTTAATACTTTGACTGTTGTTTTGTATGCGATCTGATAAAACCTGTCTCTGGGGAATCGAATAAATTTCTTCTAAAGTTTTTGCTTACATTATTATTGTTCTTTAATTTTAGGTAATATTGTTTTGAATATTGGCCACAATTACTATCTAGTTGAATATAATCCCCCTTCGAAATAAGCTTGAAGGATCACAAAAACTTATTTTTGGCCTGATAGTATCAACTTGGCTTTGCTAATGCAGTTACTATAAACTAATATGGAAGCACGGAGTAATTGTTTTAGCAATTTTAGTAATTTTTTCGGACCTTTAATACGTTAGTTCTCACTTTTTACATTAATTATAAATGCCTTTCTTAGTGCCCATTTTAAACACTTTGTGCTTTTCTGCCGGCCTATTTTTACAATTTTTAGTGCCTATGCATCCGGTCTCTCTGATGGGGTAATAAAATGCTTACTCCTGCTTCTCCAGAGGAAATTCACTTGGTAGAAGTTTTCGTTCAACGCATTCTATACTCACACTATAAACTTTGTTGTTTGAAAAAAAAATGTTTTTCCCAAGAAGTTTTACCAGGAAATAACCAAAAGTATATGGAGAAGAAAATATGGGGTGAGGACAAAGTTTTTGTAAGGAAGAAGTATAGAACAAGAATTTGAAATATAAATTGCATTTAAACGCAAAAGAAAAGAAATATTTAAAATTCATGTAAGTTGAGTATTCTAAGATACACTAGGAAAATTTCAAGTTTTATACTCTTAAAAGATACGGGATCTTTTTTTGTTTCAAGGTACCAGGGTTTAAGCTACGGTCGCATTTTTCGCAAAATGCGAAAGAAGTGGTAGCCACTTTCGGAAAAATGCGTAACAGGAGGTACGGAACGAATAGACATCCAACCATCAATCATTACATTAGCATTGTAGCATTTTGCTAAAGCTTTTCTCCCCATTTTCGCTTTTTTTGCGAAAGGAATTTTTTATCTAGCTCAAACCCTGTCAGGTACACGATGTTCCGCCTCATTTGTAAAAAATATTAATTTCTTTGTCCTCAGTGCTTAGTATGATTAAGCGCTTGGTATGGTTCATCAGGTGATTGCATAAAACAAAATATAGTTCACTAAGATTGCAACGTTGAGAAGAAACACAGCAAAAACAAGCATACAATTTCGTTACTGAAATGTGCTGACTTGCAAAATCTCAATCAAGATCACACACAAAGAGCTGAAACAACATTCAGTTGTGAGGTTATGCATTTCTAATCTCTTACACTCCAAAAAACATCAGCTAAAATGCAATGCTATTTCAAGTGTTGCAAGGTTTACTATGGTCAAGGTACAACAGTTTCCCCAACAGAATTCCCCCACATATCTGACATTTTCAAGTAATAATCATTTATTCTTATAAATTTTTCGATCCCTTGAAAAACAAAATAAGCAGGCATGAGAATTAAGAGGTAAGACTTCCGATGAATTAGAAACTAATACTGAATAATATCAATCCGTTACAGGAAGAAAGTTGAGGGGGGGAAAACTAAAGATAAGGATAAGAAAGAATTGAGAACACACAATTCTTCTTGTGTCGAGATGTACTTATGTGAGGCAAAAAACAAGTAATGATGATAAAAACATTTTCCAACCGTTACCCCTGAACATGAAAAATAAAATGCTTTTCCGATTCCGGTGGGAATTATTCGGTTTCAAGGAAGAAAAAAATCAGATACTACTCTTTCTTAATTCTGAAAAATGAATTCCTGATTTGCATAATGTATGTATTCGGCTGTACATTATCTCCAAATATCGCATAAGCAGTTAACACGATCATAGTTAGGATGTAACTGACATCACGGATGATGATTTATGGGTATTCTCGTTGCATGGGCGGGGAATTTCTGAAAATTTCGTCGGTTAAAAAAATGAATTTCCATAATATCATCATCAAGAACGAACTGATACTAGAAAGAAATTTGTAATATCAACGTTTTGTGGCGGAAGAGCTAAGCCGGGGGAGGGGGGGGGGGATGAATTCTTAACCTTTTTCAGCCGCGACCCAAATCAGCAATCAATCAACAATAAGATCAGCTTCGCTATCCATGGAACTGTTTGTTTTCTTAAATCAGTGAAACCAGGGAATATATGAGTTCACTAATAACAGGGCTGTAAGTGAATTCGTACTACCCATCTATGAAGCCCTTGCTACCCAAGTTTGAGTCACGAACCATAAGAACCCTTGTTTGTAAGAGAATTTGTACGACTTATCTCGGAAACTCCTGCGAATCAAGTTTGGATCGGGACCCATAAATCGAGAATCCCTGGCTGTTAGTGGATTTGTACAACCTATCACCGAAGCCCTACGAATCAAGTTTGGAACGGGACACCTTGCTCAGGGGTACCTGGCTGTTAGTAGATTCGAACTTTCCCATCTCGGAAGCCCGTGCGAATCAAGTTTGCGTAACCCATAAAAACCCCTGACTGCAAGTGGATTTGTACGATTCCATCTCGTGAGCCCTTGCGACCCAAGTATGGGTGACGACTCATTAGGTTAAGAACCCCTTAATAGGAAAAAATATACTTTACATTTATAGATTTGTGAAAAAAAAAACTTTTCCAGAATAAAAGCATATATAAACTCTTCCATTTCAAACTAATCACGACCCAGATTTGCTTTTTGGGTCCATAACCGCTCAGCACACATCATATTAAGAAAAACCAAGGCCGGAAACAAACACAAAAATATAACAACAACAACAAAAAACGATAATTTGCGAAATTTCGTTATTCTCAGTCGCCAGAGCTTGAGACAATTATTTTTATGAATAAGAAGAAACAAAACAATTATTATTGTTATTATTATTACCGTTACTTTTGTTTTTCTTATTAAGCAAAGACAAACTAGGTCGTAGTGACGTCATTCAGGGCTGTATGACGTCATTAAGAGGAGAGGAAAGCGGAGAGGGGTGGAAAAACTGACAATAACAGCTGTGCAAGGAAAAAAATCTGAATGCCATTTCTCAGTGGCGTTTTTTAATAAAAGAAAATAACATGCCGAAACAATATCAAACAATGAATTCAATAGAAAATCTCGCCAGATGTCTTTGATTCGTGGGGAAGGAAATGAACGTGTTCAATATTTTCCGATGGAAAAATATACTTTGAAGATAAATGTCGCTACGAGCCGAATGATGTGAGAATTTCCATGTGATTCACGACAAAAATATTCAAATATAAGGTCCTTTTGAAAGTTCTTGTGGAAACGCATGCCAACACTGCTGTGTTCCCAGTAAGTGCAGGGTTTCCTGCAAAATGTACATCATCATTTCCTTGACCATAGCTCCCGAGGAAAAAAATATAATTCAAAAACCCCTTTTGGTTTACTAATGGTTTAGCAACAGTTTCGGTTTTGCCACCCACCCCACGGAATTTTCCGCTTATTTTTATCGGATATTAGCATATTACTTTTTCTTTCAAACCGAGCACAACTCAGGTCTATCACCATCTATGAGCAATTTACTACCTAGTGAGTTATGCCGGGAGTGTAACTGTGTGTACCTAACAGTCTGAGTGCGTATGTAGTGTTGTGTTTGATTTTTCAGTGCCGCCATCTATATTTCAGAAGTGAAGTGAGTGATGTGTTATGATTGAATTACATTTGTACTGTTTGTAGGCCTGTTGCTCTCTGTGGCGAGACTTTCAAAGGGGGAGATCGGCTCGCATTCGTGCCTTGAACTTGGGAACCACAGAAAACAAACTTCAACCAACCACCACTGTGGCAACGATGGGGTTCGAACCCGGATCCTCGCGACGCAAGTCCTTCACTAGTTTTTTTTTGTTTTTTTTTCTCGCTATAAATTCACTATAGAGGGGTCTGCAAAAGGTCCCAGTCTAAGGGGGCCATGCAGCGATATATGAGGAGGGGGGGGGCGCATGGTAATGATGGCTCATCAATAAGAGCTGTAATGTGGAACAAGTTATCTGGTGTAATGAAGAATGGTAAAATAATTCTGGACCAAAATATGGGAGAGTTTCTTTAGAAGCGGAACGTATGGTTATAGACATTTCGTTCAGTAAAAAATGGTGTGTGTGGCATATTACTCTGACTTTTATCCGATGACTGCGCGAATTACCCTGACTGTTATCAAATATTTGGATATTTTCCTGACTATTACCTAATATTTGCATACGAGTATTATCCTGACTTTCATCAAATAATTGCAAGTGTTCAGACTTTTCTTAGATATTTTACGTTTACTTGTTTTTTGTCCGATATTTGCATATTACCCTGACTTGTATTAAATATTTCCCATTCCCCGAATTTTAACAAATATTTACCTATTTTCCTGATTTTTGCCAGATATTTTGCATTTTCCTTGACTTTTATCAAATATTTTGCATTTTCCTTGACTTTTATCAAATATTTTTATATTTTTCTGACTTTTGCCAGATATTTTACATTTTTTCTGAACTGCATATTTCCCTGACTTTTATCTAATATTTGCATATTTCTCCAGACCTCTGCTAGATATTTTACGTTTTCCCTGACTTTTGTCTAATATTTGGATATTTTCTGATCTTCATCAAATATTTGGATATCTCCCTGATCTACATCAAATAGTTACATATTTCTCCGAGACTTTCGCTAGATATTTTACATTTCTCTCGACTTCTGCTAGACATGTTACATTTTCCCTGATGTCGTCGTTCTTTTCAAAATATTTTACATGAAAAATCATCTCTGACGTCGCAAAGACTGGTGATTCTGCCATTAGCTGATATCACAAAACAAATGATTGTGCCACCAGCTGATGTAAAAAGGCTAATGATTTTGCTATTTCCTACTCATGAACAGCCAACGATATGGCCATCACTCTTCTAGGACGGAATATCCAAAAGAACCGAAAAATACTTCAAGATCCAGTTGAAATAGAGGATACTTCTAAGAACAGAGGTATGAAGTTTCAAACTTTTCATTTCGTTGCTCAAAAACTTACGAGAGAAAAAAAACGCTCAGAGAACACCAAACACAACACAAAGCCTAAGTGACAGTCCACAATCAAAAATTTCAAGCATTAATTAGAAATTGATAGATATGTCTCACATTTGAGAAGAAACATGTTGAAATGATTGCATGTTGAATGTCCTTTTATTACTTTTTCTTTCTCTTCCCAAGAGACTTTCTACCCGAGAAAGGTCTGTGGCCTTTCCCTAGCAAGCACAGAGAAGAAAGACCTCAAATGATTAATGCAAGGCACACACACAACATGGAAAAGAGAAGAATAACCACGAAATATGTATGTAGGCAAAAAAATAAAATATTGCCGAAAAGAACAAAAAAAAAAACAAAAGTCATATGGGTCATTTCATTTTTTTTCAAACGAAAGTTCGGCTGGTTTTGACGGCCCTAACCGGTATAACAAGCACAAAAAGATGAGATAAATAAAATAAATAAGAGAAAATGGAGAACTTCCTTTCGTACAAGAGACTAGTCTATCATCTCGATACAGACAGGTTACTCCTTGGTATACATTTTTCTTTTCTTTTTTTTTTCCAGCGTGACGGGTGGTGTTTAGAGGCAAAAAAAACTATAGCAGGCGTGTTCACTTTTTACCAGACATTTTTCAGGTCTTTACAATGGCACCTATAACCAGGCGCGGATCCAGGACGATGCGACGGGAGGGGCGGATTGCGAAAGCTCCTTTGATCGTCCCGTATTTTACGGGACGATTTTTCAGGCATTTTACTGATCCTTGTTTTCAGAAAGGTGGAGAGTCAGAAGTTACAAGAGAATACAGTGAAACCTCGCTACAATCATACTCGATATAACGATAAATCCTTCCACAACAATATTTTTCCATGTCTTGTTTGGAAATGCTTATACTCTCTAATATTAAACTGCTGCCTCTCAATACAACGGTGTTTATTCTTCGTCCACAGAGTATCGTCATATCGAGATTTCACTGTATGTTGGTCAAAGTACATATTCCTGAAAGAAATTTCCAGGTAGGTTATTTAGGATTGTAAAATGGTATGCAGATCACAAGGACTTCATGTAATGCCCTCAAACTTCGGGCCCTGTTACTGCCTTTGGACTAGAAATCATTTGTCCTCGGCTCCCTCATCTAGGACGACTTATCCGAAGTTCGGATGGGCGACGAATCAAAATATTTAGGGAAATTCAAATGATGAAAATTGATGCGATCTAAACCAGGGCTTGACAAATTGAAGGAAAATTCAGGTGGAAGCCAAGCATTTTTTTTCCATGAAAGAACGGTCTATATAAACCTTTTTTTCCTACTTTGTGATCCGTTTCCGTGTTAGTAGACGTGCTGACATGAATTCTGAAAATTTCACACACATGTTGTTCTCAAACCCCAATTTAACGATTACAAAGAAAAAGTTTTGGGCCCCCAATAACAGATTTTCAGTCGTCATGGCAACCTGACACCTGGAATTTGACAAGCTCTGATCTTAATATAGGCCGCTGACAATGTCCGCGCGGCCACGCGCGTGTGGGCATCGTGTTACTTGCATAGCGAGGGTCCAGATTCGAACCCCGTCAGCAGCACAGTGGGGGTTGAGTGAAGTTGGTGTATTCTGCTGTTTTTCATCTTCGAGGCTCTCATTTGAAAAAGCCTCTCCACAGAGAGCAGTCAGACCAAAGCGTATCTTTAATACGCTTTGAGTCAGACCTTCAACACGATACTCATATAACTTGAAAAATTCGAGCGAATTTCCCATTTTCACTTCAGAATATAGAAGGCAGAGGGCAGCGCCAGTAAACATGAATTACTCTGACAACATAAATACGTAAGGATCACACATGTTCTCAGAACACTCGTTCGGGCATTTACCGATTCGTTAGACATTCCTCAGAGGTATATTTACAAGGTGCTTGTACGGTTCAGTAGTAGTAGTTAGTCCAAAAAGTCGCAGACAGAAAACTTAGTGGCGTGCGGGTCTTATCGAAAAATCATTTTTCTTCATCACGGTTTAATGTTAACTAGCCCTTTATTTTGAAATATTCCGCAGCTCAGGACAAGACAATATACAGACTCCCAGGGTATAGATAGTTATCTCCAAAATTTACTGTTTCGACTGCCCGCTCCGTGCTGCTATAATTAAATTCAAATACAGTGATGCCTCGGCTTATGAATTTTCGGCTCACGGAAGATTTTTTCGTGATTTTTGTGCCTTGGCTAACGAACGTGGATTCGGCTAACAAACATTTCCGTTGATAATTTGACATTAAATTAATAATAACTTTTTTATGATTGAAGCAGCCGCGTCGTGTGAGCTTAATTTTCGCGCAAATCACATCAGAATTACCCGCACTCGAGTTCGATTAAATCACGTCCACCTCGGAATCTTTTTCCCCCGATGTACCTCCACTTCTCTTTCTGAATTTTTTGAACCATTTGGCGAAAAAAAAATTATTGGGGGAAAAAAAGGAGCCTATGTTTTCAGAGCGCGTTTTTTTTCAGTGCAAGAGTCGTTTGCATCGAACTGAACAGTCTGGAAATTTTCCTCTGGAGCTCATCTTTTCTATCTGCATGTGTAAGACAACGAAATGAGTTGGCTAAATCACAAATGAATGGAGAAACCTACGAACTCAACTGGGTTGCGTCAATACCATCTTTAGTAGACTAAAGATGTGTGTGTGTGTGTGGTGTTGGTTGTGTACATTAGTATAAAATAAAAAGCTCTTCGGAGTATCTCTTACTTTCCTGTAGATTCTCATTTATCTAATTTTGAAGCTGTTCGTTTCAGCCTTCAAATCAGTTTTTATCTTTTCCATAGCATTTCCTTGGTGTAAAACTTATCTCGATTTTTTGGGCAGAACGTGGAACGAATCAAACGATTTTCCATAGAAACCTATGGGAAATCACATTTCGACTAACGAACGTGATTCCGGAACGAATCATCTTCGTTAGCCGAGGTATCACTGTATATCAGGGTTGGTAAAAAATCGGTTTAAAAAAACAAAAGACCGGGGTTTTTGGTTTAAACCATTTTTTATTTTAACATAAAACATTTACACTAAAAACAATAAAACTTCTGAAAAATCATTCAGTCTTCTAATAATTAATTAAAACAAAATGTTTATTAATGTAATTAACACAATTCTAATATGTGATTAATCTATAAATATTTCTTATATTTTAATAAAAACCAACTTTTGCAATTTAGTTATTTTATAGCAGAGAATTATTTTATAACTCAAAGAAATATTTTGTGTTTGAGAATTCTCTTAATGTTATCAGCGTCAATGATTGGGTCGACTGATCTAATGTATATGCATATATATGAATTGGCATTACCATCATCGTGACCCCCCCCCCCAGCCTTTAAAGTCCAATTCCGCCTATGAATAGCCGGGGGGGGGGAAAGACGTCCGTAAAAGAGGAGTAATCATTAATCAGAAGTTTGAAATGCCTACTTTCATTATAGAAGGAGAAATTATTGTTCGGCCGTAAAAGAGGGGTGGCCGTTAAGAGGGAGGTTTCACCGTATTATTACCGTTCAAACCGAGTATTTCGATCAGCACAATACTCGCACGTTTCATCGAGAATTGTCAAGCATACCATTTTGTTTTGTCGGATTCTAAAAAACTTTCCAAATAGCGCAACGATAAACTTTATGAATTTAAAATTCACTCAATTTTCAAGTTTTTTCTGAACCAGCCGGAAGAAGACACGTACGTACATTATTTACACACAAGACTAATTGAACATATTGCAAACCACAGTCAATGCAAAAACAACATGCGATCAATACTCGAAACATACATAATTGAACTCACCTGGAAAATTTCCATTCGTTGTTGTTAAATTCCGATCACAAAAAAAGACGAAATCCTGGAAACAAAGATGCCGGCTGGTGGAGGAAAAATCAAACAACCCCCCACTAATAATAATAACAAACAATTTGGTGAAGGGGAGGAAACACTGCAAACACTCACACAAGACACTGTGATGGCACCTATTATGTCATGTTGAATTCATTCAAAGTAATCCACAAAGTGTCGGGCACATTGTTGTATTCAATAACAAGACTGAATATTATTTCACTTTTTTCACAAAAATGCTCTTGACAAGAGAATGTGCATCTCTTTTTTGTTGATGGTCATTTCACAATGAGACGCTCTTACTCCAAACACCACACACACAACATTCAATTGAGAGAACGCTTCTCTTTCTCCTCTTCTCCACTGACTCTGTGCTGGTTCAGGGCAGGCACAGAATTGGATGCTGGGGCGGTGGGTTGCTATAAACTCCATTTCTTTGGCGATGTTTGGCGAGATTATTCGTCTATCTCGAATAAAAAAAAACCTGTTTGTGTGTCTTACTCTCTCTACTTGTGTTTTTTTTTTCACATTTGATTGACAGAAGATAATTAATGTACTGTATTTCATTCACCTTCAATCTGTTACCCTTGAACACTCACTGAAGAACCCGAAAGTGCTCGTTGTTCTTTACCGAGTCAATGCTAGTTTAGTTTCAGTATGTGTCTGAATCAGTCATGGCCCCCACAAGCATAGGCGCCGGAACCTACAGGCTCAGGCCGTTTGAGCCCCCCAACAATTTCTGAAAAAAAACAATGCATTGCACCTTCCTCCTCCCGCGTACGCGCTTGAATCCCGTATATGCGGGACGACCAGCAAGTTTCAGCCCCTCCAATGTTTTCTTCATGTCGGTGCCTCTGCCCACAAGGGTGGGGCTGGCGGGGATCCATCCCTGGGACCCGGGACAAGCATAATAAGCTTTTGTTTTTTCTTGCTATAAATTCCTTTATAAAAGGGCCCGTGAAAAGTGAGGCTTGGGGCCCGCCAAAGATCCCAGCCCATGGACTCTGTTCCAGGATGCAAGTGCCACGGACTCTGTAGCGTACGAAGGATTTTGTAAGGATAATGGTCTCCAAAGTTTTCGAAGCATGACCACTTCATCACGAGAATTTTATCGGCAGGGTCATTATTATACGGTCACCATACGTCCCGTTTTGGGACATTTTTCGATTCTTCGTTAATAAAGCGACGGTTCATTTTGCGGGACGACTATGTTCATCTCGATTTTTATTTACTTAATCAATAATAAATGAAATCAAATTTTATTTTTCAATATTTATATTTCTTGTCGACAGAATTGTTTTATTATGAAATTCCAAACTACCCCCATGTTTGGAATCCTGTGGACAGAATTTAACTTACTTTTTAGATCATCGCTAGGCTTGTAACACACTTTTCCCCTTCAACACACGCCAAACAATAGGCTCAGGAGCATTCTGAACGGTAATTGCAGGCTAACATCATGGAAACGAAAGAACGCAGAATGATTTCTGCTAACTCTAGACGTAGTATTAGCTAGATATATTGATTATTGTACACGTAAAATTTTGATAAAATTACGGATAAATAATTATAATAATAATCATAATAATTAAATTATGATACACTTATTGTAAATAGCTGCTCATCTGAATTGACCCATCCTTTAGTTTGATATATTTCGATTGGTAAAGATAAATATCTTTTATCGCATAATTTCCACGAATCAGAATTCACAACGTCTCTGATGGTTCATGGTTCCACGTAACTATAGTATGTAGCGGCCTTTAGCAACACCTTCTATAGCAAAAAGCCTCCGCGCGAAGTTTTGACGTCACTGAAGTCGTCCATTTCACCTGTAGCCATTGGATATAGCCGACTTATGTAAAATTTTTACATTTTCTTGCAGTATATTCAATGACTATAGGTGAAATGGACGACTTCAGTGACGTCACGAGCTACGCGCGGAGGCATTCTGCTACAGAAGATGTTGCCTTTAGGCAGATGCGAGCCTGGAACAGGATTTTCCAGATCATACGAATGAGAAACGGGAGCAAATCCTGTTAAAAAATATTTCAGAGAACATTTTATAGTGTCGACTCGTAAGACAATGGATATAATTACCGATTGGCACTAAAGCCTGGGCCTTGTATGGTTCAGCGTTCTTCAACTTTTTTCTCATTGCAGGTTGCTGAAATTAAATCGGTGAATACAGGACCGGAACCTGGGGGAGGTCCCTGGAGGTATGGTGCCCCGGGGCTGGACCAGAGGGGACGCTAATTTCATTCTTTAACCTCTCCTTTTCAACATTACAACGGCGCGCCAAATGAGTACTTGCCTCGGCTGACCAATCGTATAGTTGCCACTATGGGTGAATATTGTCGAAAACCCACAGGCATAGATGGGAGAAAGAATTTGCGAACCTGTGCAAATAATATTAGAAGGGAAATTTCCTATAACTTTGTGTATAAATATTTAATTTTTAAAAATGAAAATTATATATGGAAACTATAAATATGCTATTATAAATGCGAGAAACACCGTTTAGTTAGAACTTCTCGTTGCACCTATTGAGTAGAATCAAAACCACATCTGTTATATAATTCCCTAAATGAAATTGTTGTTGGTTTTAAACTGTGTGCAGCATAAAAATGAACATGTGGTATGAAACTATTATTTATTTTTATTTTTATGCTACAAATCGGAGAAAATTTCATGCGCCAAGAAATATCGGTTACTATATTTTTATGTTTGTCGTAAGGTCACTTTTTATAAACAACAACATAATATAGTAACCGGTATTTTTTGGTGCATGAAATTTACATCGGTATGTAGCTTGAAAATGAAAAAATTATAGTATTGTTCCGGATAATTTTTCACAAGACTTCGAGGTCGCAAAACAAGAAGCGGTTCGACGGACAAACACAGATTTATTTACAGAACAGCAATTTACGCGTATTTACAAGCTAATCGGAGAGTGAACAATATTCTCATAAAGTTCATCTCACCACTGACTTTTCATCGAATCTCTCTAATCTGTGGAATCTGGCATCCTCACTCTAAGGATCGCCTCACTATTTATAGCTTCGGTCGAAACTTCGAGAAAAAGAGCATTCCACAAATGCTTCTGCCCAACCCTCCACCAGTTCTTCACCAATCGCATGCCTTTGCGCAATACCGAAACCGGTATCAAAAGATTTCGATATTTCTGAGAGCCATCGAAAAAAATCGCGCCATCTATCGTCTATAGATCGTAACAGTATCATACTAAATGTTCATTTTTATGCTGCACATCAGTTTAAAACCAGCATACGCGTACGCAGAATTTCCTCAAGGGGGTTTCAATTTTTTTCTTCTCAAGGGGGGGTTGAGTTTTTTCCTGCAAAATAACACTATAATCTCGGCTTGAGGAGGGAGGGGTTAGAACCCCCCACCTTCCCTTTGCGTATGCCAATGAAAACCAACGTCAATTTTATTTCGAGAATTAAAACAAATAGTTTTGCTTTCATTTGATAGATGGCAGCAGAAGTCCTAGCACAAAAGCTTTTCTATTTCAAGCAATATTTATACGCATTTCCCTTATTTAAAACATTATCGGTGCGGTAAAGTAAATAAAATTTGAACTCATTCATCAATGTTCAAGGCATCATAATTTATCCTTCTGACGCAAAAAGATGATGTTTAGAAATAGTCTTTAATAAACGTCTTTCGTTCGCATATCGCTGCTCTGAAGTTATCAAGGGAAGGAGAAAAAGAGCCTAGTTGCAGTATATGAGGGAGCCCATATAGGCTGCTAAATTTTAAAACCCTAAAAACAGACCAAAATACGTTGACTACACATTTGCATCATGGCTGCCAGAGAAATCATTTCTGTAAAATTTCACGCAAGTATGTAGGAACACTTGCGTCATCATCGATGAAAAAAATGAAAAAAATGAAAAAAACCGCAAGTGTTTACTTTTTTTTTTCTTTTATATATATATACCCGCGTTGGGAATGTAGTCGAAAAAAATACATACCCAAGTCGAAATTTTTACATGCCCCGGGCATGTCCGGCAATAGATTTATTTGTCCAATCCTGTCAGGCACTACTAAGCACTAGGTCGTGCCTAAGTTAAGATGGTCCTATTTCTAGAAGATATATTTTTCAAAACATCAATTTTTTTTAACTTGGACGCAAAGCCCCCTACATACACTACTACAGTAGAACCTCTCGATAACGGACACCCACGGGACCAAAACTTTTGTCCGCTAATCAGGAGGTGAGGAGGTACGATACATAGTGGAACCTCATTTATACGAATTTCACATTTATACAGGGTTTTACTTCAGTCGCAATTGGTTTCTATAAATTCTAAAGTTAAAATGTTTATGCGTGTGTTACTGCGAAAGTGATACACCGGTGGTATGCTTTCACCAATCGTCTCGGTAAAGAAAGTTTTATTAAATTTCATTACATTTACCACTTTAACTACGATTATGCATAATTCCCAAATAAAGTTGGAAAGTTTGGAATAAATGTGGAAAAAATTTATAACCTTTTCCCTTAAAAACCAATTATTTTTACCCGTACATGATACGCGTGCTACACATATTTTGCAATAAAAATGAAATTGAATTAAAATCAACGTAAAGAAGATAAAAACATTCATAACAACATTATCAGTCTTATAATGTTTGCCTTCTTCACACGTAGCAACAAACAAAACCATTGCAAATAACCATCCTGGCATTCCTGGGCCATAGTTATTCAGTTAATTAAGTTAATACGAGAATTTATCAATGGATATGATAAATTCTCGGTTTGTGACCAAAAATTAATAAATTAGAGTTCTCCTGATTTTACTGTCCGCTATCGAGAGTATCCGTTAACGGGGAGTGAAATACATTAACGCCCTATTCCATGGAATCGGTGATAACAGAAAAGTGTCCGGGAGGTAGTTTACGTCTCTCTACGAAGCTTTGGTAGGCACTGCAAGCCTCTAAATAATAGTTTTTAAAAGGAAATTCGGGTGTGTATATATATATATATATATATACACAAGAATATACATACCTCTGTGAATAGGTCAAGAACAATGGGACATTTTTTCGGATATGTGGGAAAATATTAAATATTAAGTAAAAGCGATTTACGTTAAAGTGATAATATATTTTCTGGGATAACGCGCCAATAAAAAACTACCAGACATTTTATAAAACCGCGTGGGTACAAAGCGCCCCCTACAAAAAAGAAGAGAGCCCTCGGGTTAATAGGTGTGTTGCTTCCATAGCTTTGGTTGCTTCAAGGTTTGTGTAGCATGCATGAAGGTGTTGCTCTATCTCAACCGGATGGACTAGTTTTGCCCCCAACGAAATTGTCCCTTGTTTTGATGGAACGAAACAGATATAATATAACCATAATCTTATGTCTATGAAGCGAAATCACCTGGTTAAAAGGGTGTTCATGCAATATATACAAAGATGCTTCTCAGCAGAGCACAAACAACATTTTCCCGCCACACCACTGAAAAATTCGATGATTTTATAGCGGCATTTTTGCTCCCACTTAAAATTTGCGCGCCCCTTAAAATTTTCCACACGGGGCAGTTCCCAACACCTAGTTAAGGCCCTGTTTCTGAGCACCACGAGTTGCACTTCTGCAAATAAGGCTAAGTATTATGCCATGTCACATTTTACGGAGTCTTTTTTTCTTTTGTTTACGGTAACATAAAGTGAGAGCAATATAGTTATGCTAAGCTTGAATGATTTCCGCTGAGGCCGGTATGACAAATTCTGAAAAACAGATACTAATGTTCAAAACATGAAGCGTTGTTAAAAAGAAAAAATGTTCTACGGCAGATCCGTAACTAGGATTTTTGGCGCCCGGGGTAAACATGATTTAGCCGACCTTAGCAAACATTATTTTGCCATCCCCACAACTTTAAAATTCGATCATTCTATAACGATGTTCTTTGTTCCCACCTAAAATTGCTGGCCGGGGCAGCTGCCCCCCCCCCCCTAGTTCTGGCCCTAATCCACAATATATCTTAACGGAAAATATCAAGAGAGCGAGAGACCAGGTCAATGACTGTCCAAAAAAGTGGCCAAGAAATTTTGCAAGAAGGTGAGTGACCAAGAGTATCTTAGTGAGCTGTAGGCGTATTTACAGGGCCGGGACTTAGCCAAAACCCTCCAAAGCAGAGGCCTTAAGATAACCCTCTTCTTTAGGGGATTGTTGGCTTAGTGGGCTGTACAGTGTGTACCGGCAAATTCGAGGAATGAGTGGTCAACAAACATTAGACTGGGATAAGTGTGGCAAAACTTGTTTAGCCCACAGGCAGCAAGGTGTATAGACAGTTCCGCATTGTGCATTTCCGCACAGGGAGGAATTTGGGGACAAACCCGCACAGTCTATTCCCGTACTTGCGAAAACAAAAACCCTTCTTGTCTTTCTTTTTCTGTTTTTCTTTTTTCCTGTCTCTTCTATCTTTTGTTCTCTACCATAAATGAACCGAAGTTATGGGGGGGGGGAGCTGAATCCAAATGAAATTGTGCAACTGAAATCATCTTTCTTGCATCAAAGATCACGATGCTTATCCTGGATTTGGAAGAGGAATCTACATACAGGGACTTGTACTACACGAGTCGAGCAGAGAGAGTCGACAAACGCATTTGAACCCTTAAGTTTAATTATGAGAGCACGAAAGATAAATAAATAGTTTATTAAGAAAAAAAACAATATATATAAATACAGTATTCTACTCAAGGGATCGCTGATCCATCCAGAGTATGCAAACATAAATTTTTATGTGGTGGCAAAGACTTTCGTATACTAACAAGTACTAAACAAAATACAAGTATACAAATAGACAAATATTACAGAGGCCTTGGTGTGACAACACTGTATACTGGGAGCCGAGAAGTACCTTCCTATTGTAGTAAAATATTAATATAAATAGATATTAAAACATTTTCGGAATCCTTAGCTTATATTAAAAAATTGGAATGAACTTTTGCATCACAGAAATTTAGTATTAATTCTCAAATTATTTTTGTCATTGAACCCAAGTTTTCATTAATTCCCAAATTGTTTCTTTCAGTAATTCTGAAATCTATTATCCTAAAATTGTTTTTCTCATTAATGCTGTATTTTCAGTAATTGTGAAAATATTTCTCTCATTGATAGTACTAAATTTTTATTATTTTTCCTGGAATCATTCACCACGTATATTCTGAATTTTCAATAATTTTTAAATCACTTCTTTCAATAATTCCAAAAATTTTCAACAAATATTTCTCTCATTAATTACCGATTTTCAATAATTATGTATTTTAAATAATCCAGAATTTTGAATAATTCTAAAATCATAACTTACTTTCAGCTTTTATTATTTCTGAATGCTCATTGACGCTGAAATTATTTCTTTCAATAATTCTGGAATTCTTTCTTTATTTAATTCTGGAATTCTTTCTTTCTTTAATTCTGGAATTCTTTCTTTCTTTAATTCTGGAATTCTTTCTTTTTTTAATTCTGAATTCATTACTACTTTCATTAGTTCTGAGTGTTCATCAATTCTGAGATCATCTACAATTTTCATTATTTTATTCAGTATTCATTAATGTTCTAAAGTTCTTTAGTTGTGAATTTTCATTAATTCTTTCTTTGATTCTAAATTTTGATTTGTCACATATAATTCTGAATTTTCATTAATTTTTAAATCATTTTTCCCATCAATTCTGGATCTCTAATAACTTTGAACACAATGCGTGTCAGTTCGTCTGGCACCCTCTTTCGTTCACAAGTGATTACCTCCCACTATTCCGCTTTCTTTGAAGACACGAGATACTGTTGTACTAGAAAAGTCAAGAAGGTTAGCGACTTCGGAGATACCGGAACAGTCCCTTCCGACGCTCACAATCATACCACGTTCAAAATCACTCAAATCTCCAGTTTTCCCTCATGAACAGGTGAATTTGCAACGTTAACTGATGTTTCTGACCAGGAGAAAGCTTTTTATCAGCAAATCCGGTTTATTACGTCAGTGAACGTGCGGCACAGACGAGTCGAAGTTCAAGTGAGGGGTGTCACTAATTTTTTGTGCACTGGGTGTATAAAATGTATACTAATCATGGACTTTGTACGTATATTCAGATTTTTCATGTGACACAATTGTTTCCATAAATATTGATCGATTTTTGATCGGTTTATAATCTAGAGCGGCGGTTACCAAATATTCTTAGTCGAGGAAAATATTCTAGATCAATGGAGGCCATTCTATCTAGTACTAGTAAATGTGATGCGATAGTAATTCCTGGACTGCCTGAACTAAAACAACGTTAGTAGTAGTGGATATTTCATACAACGTTTCATACTCCTATCAAGAGATGTCACCATAAGTACAATTTCAGTCAAATCATAACAATATTACTACTGCAGTCAACCAACGTTGTAGCGGTTTTTTTTCGCCTTAATTTATTTAAAACTTTGATTTTTAGGTAATTTATATTATCATCTTCAACTTAGTTAAAGTGATCTGGAAAAACACCGCAGATCACTTACGTAATCTCCAAATGTGCCACGGGTCACTCTAGTGATATGAAAATGTGTCGCGACCGCTTGAGAGATCTCTGTAAATGTGGCGCTGGCCACTTGAGTGACCTGAACCTGTCGTACGGGTTATTCAAGTGATCTGTAAACATGTCGCAGGCCACTTGAATGATTTTAAATTTGCTACTGGTCCCTTAAGTGATCTGAAATACAAATACAACTAAGTGCCAAAACAAATACAACTAATTGCTAGTAATACTATAGTTAGTTAGTAATACTATAATTGTACTGTTATATGATAACAATAAATTTGATTTATATATATTAAAAAAAAAAAAAAAAAATACAAACTAAGTGCCACTTAGTTTATTTTTACAAAATTTGAGGTAGTGGCCCATATCCGATGAGTTCGAGGGCCACTTTTAACCCGCGGACCATGGGTTGAGCATGCATTGTGTAAAATATCTGTGGGAAGAGTCCCTATTAGAGTGCATTTGGCCGTTCTTCAAGAGTGATAAAAAAGAACTGGCCGTGACGGCATTATGTCCTCTTGGTGCCAATTGGACAAGGAAGAAGATGTTGAGGCCAAAGACGTATCCAAATTTGGAACGTTAGATATGGCAGTTCGAATATCGCGTGACTCGAAGATTATGGATTACAAATAAAGTGTATATAAACTGAATGAGTGATTTCCAAGTTCAAACATCCAAGTATAAGAATGTCGTGGGAAATGACTACCAGAAATTGGCGAAAGGGTTCCGCTAAAATGACGGTAAATGTTATGAGGAATAGCGTGAGGCCAGGGACAGATAAACACACACAAAGTCTATTTTCATAAATACAGGAAATGGAAATGGTTGACCAGAGAAGATAAACCGTTGGGCGCACACACACACACACATATGGAAAATAAACAATTCAGATGATGGGGATTACGGATGGATGACCAAAAAGCATGCAACTCATTTATTGCACGAACGACACGAAAACGCGACATCAAAAACTAAAACCTCGATACGAAAAATGTTTCGTTTGTCGAAAATGAGATGATTTTATCTACCAAAATCTCGTTAACACATTATCATTTTGGTGCGGAACTTGGGTCTGATATTGTATTCATCGAAATCTAGAGCCACAGTTTTCCACCCTCGAATGTGATCCGGCTCAGAATTTAAAAAAGTTTTCCCACAGAGAATGAGACTGTTTTGCAACATGATTCTTATATGAAACACTGAACCACTAAAATTTATTAATTTTTTCACTTCTAATATGAGAGGCAGATGGCAGCGCTGATTGCACAAAAGTCTTCGCAGTGAGCAACTGACCTACAACGATACGAATAGTCAATCATTGCAGCTTACTCACAATTTTAAATATAGATAGCAGCACTGAGAAAACGGACACAACAGGAGATGCGCACTCAGATTGTTATTTACGCACAATCACACTTCCGGCACAACTCATTCGGTAGTGAATTGGCTGCGACGATAGACCGGAGATGTGCTCGATGTGAAGGAAGGAAAGGAAGAAAGCACTTCTTTATATACAAGGTGTCCACTATTACCGTTGTCCAATGGCTATTTCATGAACCGTTGGTTTTAGACACAACCTTGACTTGGACTTTTGAACTTTCACTTTTCGAATTCAAATATCTCAGCGAATATTGCTATAGAGACATGGAAATTTTTGTTCGCCTCAGGAGAGACAGCGCAGCAACTCTCTAATTGAAAGTAAATTAAATTTTGCAACTTTTTTATTGTTAATTTTTTTCATTTAAACAGCAGCATTTAAGGGCGACATCATTTGAAACATTTTCTCTAATTGAAAGTTGTTTCTGAAACCAGCGGTTTAGGAATTAACCATTGGACAACAATAAGAGTGCACACCTTGTATATATATAAACACGCATTTCGCTGCCATCATAAATACATTATGGGCCACACAAATACAAATACAAAGGACCCAACAGCAAAATGCTCAACGAGGTGGAAGACGAGAAACAAAATTCCCACAAAATATGGGCTGCAGCATTTCGACACCACAAAATTTTCTGGCCTGCACTAATTCGTTGAAAATTCCCTACAGCAATGTTTCTCAAAGTGTGTGCCGCAGCTCCTCAGGCCACTGTGTGGGCATCGTCCTGGGGGGTTCAGGTTCGAACCTCGTTGACGGCACAGTGATGGTCGCCTGAAACTGGTTTCCTACGGTTTTCCAACTTCGAGGGGTGAATGCGCGTGAGCCGGTCTCCCATTTGAAAAAGTCTCTCCGCAGAGAGCAGGCAGGCAGGCCTACAACACGATACTGACATAACATGGAACTTCAAGCGTTTCCATCTTTACAAGAGAAAATGGAAAACAAATGACAGCACGAACACACACAAGCGCAACTCGACAACATAAATACGTTAGGGCTACACATACACTCAAAACACTCATTCTCCGGCATGTGCCGATTCGTTAGAAATTCCGTAGAGGAATGTGTAGGAGGTGCATGTACGATAAAGTAGTATTAGCTCCTGAAGGAGTCGTGGCGAGCTGGAGATACTGATACTGTACCTACCTATGCTTTTAATTCGTTCTTTTATGTGAGGCAAAATAGCTACTAAACTATTCTGGAGGAATCATGAATAGGGCAAGGGAGCCGCGGTAGACAAAAGTTTTATAATCACTGCACTAGAGAAATTCCCTGACCATGTGGGCATCGTGTTGGACTTTCATAGTGGGGGTTTGGGTTCGAACCCGGTTTGCGGCTATGTGGTGGTCGGTTGATTTTATTTTTCTGCAATTTTAAAGCTTTTAAGCACGAATGCTAGCCGATATCCCGATTTGAAAAGGTCTCCTTGCAGAGATCAGTATAGACTTACAACACGATACTTACATAACATGGAAGTTAAACACTCTCGCCATTTCCTCTGCAACATACGGAAGACAGCTGCACAATTATACCATGAAAAGGCCCGATTGGCATGGTGGCAAGATGCTCGTCTACCATGTGAACGTTGCCGTCAGGTCCCAGCAGGGCCGTCATTTGTGGCGAGGGGGGCATTGCCCCCACCCGTGGCTTTTGAAAATGCACTAAAAATAGTATATATATATATTATATATATGCTATATACAAATAGGGTGTGGGGGCAACACACCCCCCTCCCCGGCTTTTGAAAATACACTAAAAGTAGTATATATATATAAATATATACACATACATTGATTACATGTTCTTTCCCCCCCCCCCCCCACCTTGGAAAAAGTTGAAATGACGTTCCTGGGTTGCTGGGTCCCAGGTTTGGTAAAAAAACCCGCTTTTAACGCTATTCTTTCCCAAATTTCCTCCGTTTTTCGAATTCGAATATCTTTGTGAATACTGCTATTAGAAACATGGAAATTTTTTTGTTGGCATCAAGAGATACAGGGCGACAACTTTCTGATCGGAAGTTGGAGCACAGAGGGACCGTATAAAAATTTAGATTTTTTTACTTTGTGACACACTGTATTTTCACTCCAAAACTAATGCAGGGTAACTTTCGAACGCCTGTTGATAATTTTTTAAACTGGAACCACACCTCTACGACGGACGGTTGATGAAATAAAGGCAAGACACCCTGTATATTCGAATTCCATATTTTTAATGGGCATCTTTTTCAGCCACCTCGTTGGGCATTTTGTCTGTTGTGGCCTTTGTATTTGTATAGACAGCCGACCTCTGGAGCAGCCACACACGGCTGGGCACAAGACAGACGAGATGAAGGATGAGACCGATGATGATGTGCCATTGGCTGTCAAGCCGACGCTATGTCCATCCGAAAACCAAATCTCGGGACTGGCTTGGGTTATGAATGTGACATTGGTAATGCTAAGAAAGGGAGGGGATTTCATGTACGTGGTTGCATTTACGTCTGACATATGCCACTTCTCTGCAATACTAATTGTATCACCGCTGTGGGCGTTTAGCCAGTTCGTGCTACGTCGTTGTTGTGATAGCATCTGTTTTTCATGTATCCGTCATGTCGTGTATATGTTTTGCGTATATTGTGTGATTAAATTAATTCCTGTCAGCGCTGTACCATTTTAAAATAAGTAAATTACGCTGTGTCCAATTTGTTGGGGGTCACAGTGTATTGCTAGGAGAGAGGGTCCCCATGATGCTGAAGCATGGTTTTGTTTTCGTGGGCCGAGTTGAACCGTGACCTACGTGAGTGACATATTACTTTCGAAGGTCACGGTTGAACCCGATTTGCTGGCCAGAATTAGTGCACTTCGCTATAGGGATAGGTGGAAGGTGATAAAACCGGACTGAATTTTTTCCCTCAAAAACTGATCCGTGTATAAGCCGATTTCTGAACTAAAAAAACTCAGATTATATACGAGTATATATAGTATTCGGGAACCGCTGCCCCAGAGGAGTTTACGAAATGCATGCGTAGGGTGAAGAAAAAGAACTGTAGTAGTCCACAATATGAGCATTACAAAAAATGCATCTAAATCTATTTTGTGAAATTTATGTCATAAAATCTCTCCTATTTTCAAACGATGTTCATTCTTATCTATTTCTGATGAAAATCAAATTTGTCAAACATTCTGAAAATTCTACGAGGTACGAAAGAGAGGGAGAGAGAGAGAGTGTGTTTGGTCCTCGAGGACGAAACATTATATCAGAGAGACGCCACCAAAATTGTCATCTGTAGGCTCCCAACTGATTTTCTCTTTCTCATTCAAAAGGTTCTGGTTCGTTCCACAGAATAAAGCAGTTTACTGGAAGGTGGGGGATAAAATAGGAAATCGTAAAAACGGGAACAAGAAGCTGTTCCGTGCTTTGAAATTGTCTATTGAGGAGAATATATGTGTATACATATACCATATATATCATACATAAAAATGAAACTGTTCCAGGAACTCTTCCTCGTTCCTCGAATTCTAAGAAAAGAATGGCTTTTAGGGGTGGAAAAATATAAACCCAAGTAAGCATCTGGTTGAAATTGCCGGAAAGCATTCCCTTCTACCCGCGAAAAAAAAAGAAAAACTCGGTTCAGTGATAGCGTCGAAAAGATATAGTTTCGCGGAAAAGAAATGAAATTACGTTTCTTATGAATACCCCGGGTTTTTTTTTCATTTTTGGTTTTTTTTTCATTTTTCAGGAGAGTAAGAGGAATCTGAAAAAGTTTTGCATGAATTACTCTCTTGGACGTCCACCAATGAGAATGCAATTTCCGCCCCCTCATTCCATCAAAAGTATTTCAGCATCGAACGAATATTCGATTTGGGAGAAATGTTCCCACTTCATACATGGTAAAACAGTAAGAAACATATACCCGTTTAGAGAGATATAGATGGTTTTTTTTTTTGTTTTTTTTTTTCACAGCCAGAGATATCAAGGAAACAGTTATTTTCCGGATATTATGCTGAGGTGAGCTCGGAAAGAAAAGTCATCACGTCTCCACCGGGACTCGAACCCAGGCCCTCTTGCATACCAAAAAAGCCATCTATATCTCTCTAAACCGTCCCACCCGGGGGCCATTTCCTGAAGTTAAGAGAGGCTACTAATGCCTCTACTTCAGCGCCTCACGACACAGTGCGTGAAATTTGGAAGGCAGATTCATGTGTCTCCAGTGGTGTAGATGGTAGCATGCTTGCCCGGTATGCAAGAGGGCCTGGGTTCGAGTCCCGGCGGAGACGTGATGACTTTTCTTTCCGAGCTCACCTCAGCATAATATCCGGAAAATAACTGTTTCCTTGATATACCCGTTTGTTTGAAAAAAAAAAAAAAAAGAGAAAATCCCAGAAACACTAACGAGTGAAGAGCATAAAATGCTCAAGTTGCAAAGCTCGGCTCTACCGTACTGCACACCAGTGTTTCCAAAGGGGGCAATGGAAAAATCCAGGGGGTGATAGAAGTTACGGGTATAACATAGGATCCCATGGGGTTGCTTGAGTTGGGGGACGATGAGAGAAAAAACTTCTGAAGAAGGGGCGATGGAACAAAAAGTTTGGGAAACTATGCTGTATACTATAGAGTCGCCGGAACCCAGAGTATTTCAGCCCCGTCCCCGAAAATAAATTTCATGGTGGCGGGGCAGAGAACACCTCCTCCAATAATTAACGAATATACAATGTAATGTACTATCTCTCCTGCTGCGTGCGCGTCTGAGTTCCGTATATAAGGGGCAACTGGTTTCATGTCCGTGCCTTTGTACTGTAATTTCAATCCACCACCCCTGAGGTTCTTCTGAACATATCAGTGGTAAAGAATGTGCATAAAATAGATTGAATACATCTTGAAATGCAATCAAAGGCCTCTCAAAACGTTCGTTATCCTTCTGAAGCTATACACCGTAGCTTCTATAAATACTACTACTTCTACTATATTACTTAAACCGTACATGCACCTCATACATTTTTCCTCTGCGGATTTTCTAACCAATAGCTACATGCAGGAACGTGTTGTGTGAGAGTGGCCCTTACATTTTTATGTGGTCAGAGTTGTGCTTGTTTTGCGTTCTTGCTGGTGCTGCCATCTGTCTTTAATATTTTGAAGTGAAAATGGTAAATGCGTGAATTTTCATGTTATGTAAGTATCGTGCTGAATGCTTGCCTGCTCTCTTTGGAGAGGCTTTTTCAAGTGGGGGACAATCTTCTTTCTATTACCATCTACTGTACTTTTCTAAAATACTCTTATCTCTACATTTTTTTTTCATTTCAAATAATTACAAACAAATAAAATATCATTCATATTCAAGTATAAAACAACGAAGGCGACATTAGTCCCATACTGGTTGTTACAATCAAAATGTTTGTGTTTGTTAAGATTACTATTGTACAATAAGTTAGAATTCATGACAAATAGAAAAATTATAATCAATGGAACAAAAGTAAAAATATGTATTATAAAGATAAGTGAAAAATAAACAACAGAAAACAAAAGAAAATAAGGGAAAGGAAAGAGAGAAATGCAATTAAATTTAATATACCAATAGGTGGTGGCGAGATATATACAATTGGTGTGAATAATAAACATGTAACGGGGTTGAAGGTGCTGTGACGCTTATGCGATATCAGAACATGAATCGACATATGCAAAATACAATAATGTACATCCATGCCGATGCAATGCATTTGCAATTGTCTAAATTTTTCTGAGTTATATATGTTATTTGACAGCATTTTTCCCTCCTTTTTTCTATTTAATTCATACATTCATAAAGCAGAGGGTAAAAAATGAAAGTTATGTTTAAGAGGAAACAGTCTGAGGATGAAATTTAAAGTGGATCTCAATGTCTGGAATTTGAAAAAGATGGAACTTAAGATTTTTTTTAAACTCGAGAATGTGTAGTTGCCTCTTTAATCTCAATGGGAAGGGTATTATAAAATTTCGGAACGAGAAAACTGAAATTTTTTTTAGTATAGTTTTGTGAACCAAAAAGTAGTGAATAAGTGGAAGTAAGTCGAGCGAATGTGCGGGCTGAGTTTGAGGGTAAAGTAAATTGATTCTTCTTAATTATCATTACTGATCTAAAAATATAAGTTACGTAGAGGTAGGATCTGGAGGTTGATGGAAGAGTTTGTTTGATAGAGACTTTTATCTACATTGAAGAATTTTATCTACATTGAAGAATTTTATCTACATTGAAGAATTTTATCTACATTGAAGAATTTTATCTACATTGAAGAGACTTTTATCTACATTGAAGAGACTTTTATCTACATTGAAGAGACTTTTATCTACATTGAAGACTCTTGTTTACATGGGATTAATACTCTTATCTACATTGTCTGTCAATGAGATATTCTACCGTACCCCCACTAGGTGGAAGCTGACAGGGTTCGATCTGGGGTCTCGGAATAAACCTTGTTATTTATCATTCTTTTGCACTATATTCACTATACAAGGGCCCATGGATATCCTGGCATGAAGAAGCCCACCAAAGATCTTCGCTTGCTAGTTCTTCATCAGAATTGGGGATGAATGAAGGTTTAATACATAATGATTAATTCCTGTCCTTAAAATTAAATTCATATACATATATCAGAAGTTCTTTTGCACAAAACTGAAGAGCAACGAACCCATGCCAATAATGAATAATAATGTCTAATTGGCTGAATTCTGCGCAATGGATTTTACACTACTGGAATAATACAGTACTAATTTTGTGGCACCATCGTCCGTGACGGTTATTACAATTCCTATTACATCGAATAGGAAACATTTTCTTTTCATTTTTTTACGTGGAACAATTTGCTATGTTGAAATAATAAATCGGAATTTCACATGCAAATTTTACAAAAATGAACGTGAATAAGTTTTTTTTTTCATGCAAATGTGTATTTATGGCGGAAATACGGAATTTGTTTTTCGAGACATTTCGGAAAACATGAATTTTACACGCATGTATAACTAGATTATTATCCAACAACGGGTTCAATTGAAACAAAAACAGCGATACAAATGTACATATTTACTATTCATGAGTGCTTTTACCGAGCGAAAATAAAACATTTTAATGACAACGAAAAATACGTGTTTCAAAGCGACGCTATAAATATTTACTTGCTTAAATTGTTTATTTTTATGTTATGGCAATTTTAAGGGAAATAAAAATCGTATACATATATACTATATTCCTTCCTATATCACGTATTGCAATCCCCACCCCCCCCCCCTCCTTTTTCTCTCTTAGGCCGGGATTACACTATAAAAAGTTTCATAAAAGATCTTTTTACAAAACCTGAAAAAAAACAACCAATAATGTTATTGGTTACATTCGCTCGAATGTAACTGGTAAACTTATTGTATTGGTTGCAATTTCTAGTTTTATTAATGAACTTTTATGATACTTTTATAATGTAATCCCGGCCTTAAACTTATTCGCAAGAATATATATATATATGTTGGGAGCAGACATAAAAAGTCAAAAAAAAATTTACACACACACACACAGTTTCCACTTCAGTTATTTGCAATACTTATCCAGATGGTTTTTTCCAATTTTCTAGAAATCTGTATCTGGTAGTTTCAATGGCTCTTTATATGTTACTGCCAAACTCTTAAGTGCGGCTAATTCGCGAAATGGCCGAGAGGTTCAGCCAAAGTCCGATTTTATAGTGTAATCCAGGCCTTAGAATGTCCAGACTGTTCAGTTTGATGCTAGGTGTTGCACTGAAAAGAACGCGTGCTCTGAAAGCAGAAGCTCTTTTTTCTCCAATACAATTTTCTATCAGCTAAACCTTTCATTTTACATGAAATGATTCTAAAAAATTCATAAAGAAAAGTGGAGGTACATCTGGGAAAAAATTCCGAGGTAGACATGAATCAATTGGGATCAAGTGGTAATAATTATCTTGATTTGCTCTAAAATTTAGCTTACGATGCGGCTGTTTTATGTTAGCGCGTGCATTCATATCAACTGAAACTCGTTAGCCGAGGCAGAAAATCAACGGAAATAATCTACGTTAACCGAGGTTTCACTGTATTTTGATAGTTTGTCTCTTGAAGACATGAATGGTATCACGAGGTTTAAGGTCAAAATGAATTGAATACGTCGAAAGCGCATGAATTCACTCATTTTTACTCGAGGCAAAAATCCGGGACACCAAGGACATATCATGTGTGTACATAAATATACGCATCGAAAGCTGAATAAAAAACTGTCAGTCTTAATTTTGTGTGCGTATACAACGTTATGCCTCCATTCGTTCTCATCATGCAGGGCTTCTTGTTCTCTTGAATCTCCTGTAATGGACGGGAAATATCAGCAACAAGAGACGGAAGTCACACACACACACACAACGCTGTCACATCGACACGCGATATCATAAAGACACTTCTCAATTTCGCACAATGAATGCGGCGACTTAAGTGAAGGACAAGGAAAAAGACACCAAAACAGAAATGGGTTTTTTTTTTAGAATTCTCCGATTATCTTGAATGAATGGATTCGTGTCAAGAACAAACCGGATCACTTTCATTCACGGATTATATTACCATCCACAGAAATATATATTTATTGTTTCACAATAACTCCTTTTAATATATATAACACACATTTCCTCCTTATAATACATCTACATTAAATATTCCTAACTATAAATACATGAGATTGATGCTTAAAATGTACATCGCATCAAAGATTCTTGATCACTCCTAATTATATTAGCTAATTACATCGCTTCAGTATTTCCGACGAATACAGACAAAATTTTTATTATTACAAAATGAATACTTTCATCGAAATGATCATTAGATGATCTGAAAAATTATTTCATGATTAATTTCTAGCAAATTAATTTTATTCCTAATTAGGTAATTAATTTTAAAAAATTATGAGTTATATAATTTGATCGTTTCAAATAATCTGAGAGTTATTTATTGCATGTTATTGAGCAAAAGAGAAAAAATTTCCGTATTCTTTAAAATATTCTTCAAAATCTTCAATTTTTCTTGCGAATTATTCATTTGTGATGAATGAGAAATAATTTCAAGAATTGGGAGAAAGAAATAATTTCTTAATTGATGATGAAAGAAATGATTTTTCAGAATTAATGGAAGAAATAACTTGAAGAAAAAGAAATAGCCTCAAAAAATTATTTCATAATTTATGAATGAAATAATTTCAGAATCGAAAAAGAAATAGTTTCGGAATTGATGAAAGAAAGAAGTAATTCAGTCTCAATGAGAGAAACAAATAAGTATGCAGTTGAACAAAAAAATAAATCTCAGAATTTTAAAGAAAATTATATATAGGATTTATGAAAAAAAAGGTTGGAAATTAATGAAAGTTCTCATGTTCAATAAAATTAATGGTTTCGGAATTAAAGCAAATACCTGTTTGATGAAAAAAAGCAATTTTGGAACAAATAAAATTCTTCAATATATAATTTAAGGATTTCTATTTAATCAGGAGTCAACATGAACACGGCCCCTTTTGGCCCACTTGTTTATACGCCACTGTACATCATTTAGCGAATCTAGACGCTATCTTACAATTATAGACTCATTGGTCCGCGAACTTTATGAAAGTTGTTTATTTTTTGGCAGCAGGGCCAGAACTACACGGGGCAACTACCCAGGGCGAAAAACTTTGGAGCGCGTCAAATTTAGAAGGTAACAAAAACTTCGTTGTAAAATCATCGAATTTAACAGAGGTGGGGCGTTCCTCTGTTTTTCACAAAAGACCTAGTTATGGCCATAGTTAGCGGTATTAGAACCGATCAGAAATATCGATCAGATCTTGCGTACGGGAAGAAAAAGCCAAAGATTTGTGATTTTCTTATACGAAAAACTGTGTAGAGATGGCAGCACTGAAATATTTTTATTTGTGATAAGCATGAACTGCACAATGCAATGAACCAGGGGCCAAAAAAAACTTGCTCGACGACTCAGCTGTTTCCTATCCCACGGTCAATTTTAATAGAAGAGGAAGGAACCTGTCAACACACACAATCTCAGGTAAATCGCTTCGATCTCCATTTAAAAAAACATTCGAGTATTTTTAAAATATACATTTTTATGTCAATATTTCTTTGATTTTCATTATGTTGATTGTAATTCCATAGCCAAAGTTTTAAAATGCATTTATACGTACACGTGAAAACATTCTTCAATTGCGGTACCCTTAGGTCAGATTCTAGAATCAAGATACGACACAAACACTGAATGATCGTCACATTCTGTAGTTCATACGTATGTGCTCAACCCATGGCCCTTGGAGTCATCTGATGTGTCCCGCGTCCTCAAACTTAATTTTGTAAAAATGAAGTAAGTGACACATTTATAGATCACTTAAGTGACCTGCGGTGCAGTTCCACATCATCTAAGTCAGCGATTCCCGACGTGGGCGTTAACGCCCCCTGGAAGAGCGATGGAATGTTCCAGGTGTTGGTAGAAGCTACGGGTATAATATAGGATTCTATGGGTTAGATTGCGTTGTGGGCGATGGGAGGAAAAAAATTCTGAAGGGGGCGATGGAACAAAAAGGTTGGGAAACTATGTAAATATGCCACGGTTCACTTAAATCAGAGTGACCCGCAAAACAGTTTCAGAGAACTTGATTGGCCCGTAGTGCAGTTCCATAGTACTTAAACGGCCGGTGGTGCAGTTCTACATCACTCAAATGTCCCGCGACTGATTTCCAGATCACTTAAGTGGCCCGTGACACGGGGCCCATTCTAAAAGTTCAGCACCCTTGCTGTAGTTCGTTTCACTCAAGAAAACCTAGTACAGTGGCTCTTTTAAACAAGGGGTGCACCACCTGTACGCAACCCACAGAGCTGTGCGAGGTTATAACTTTTTTAGGTCACTCGGGGTGCGAGTAATGGAATTGAAGTTCAATGGGGATGAGATCTAGTAAAAAAGTTGATAGTCATTGGACTAGGAGAATAGGTGCCAGAATCTGGGGGCTGTGGCTATTAGAAATCCCCCAATAAATTTTCTGACGGAGCTGAGCACCCAATAATTTATGAATATAGACGTAAAAACCGTTTTACCCCCACTTAACACTGTTTTTTCCCGAATTTCTTCCGTTTTTCCCAATTCGAATATCTCAGTGATTATTGCACTTAGAAACGTGGAGTTTTTTTAGTTGCCATCAAGGAGAGACAGGACAACAACTTTCCAACTGGGTTTTGGGGGGAGGGGTGCACGCGGACTTTGTAAAAAGTTAACATTTTTATTTTAAAAATGATACACAACCCATTGCAACATGAATAACATATCTGAGTAATACACGTGATTTTTATACTTTTTCTAATTGGGAGTATGCCTTTAGTACCTGAAAGTCATATACTGAGACAAATTGTGGCAGAAATTAGAGAAAATAAAGCCAGTGGTTATGATCGAATTACGCCGAAAATGATGAAAATTTCCCACTACCACATAGATGTGTTATAGAATTTAGTCGATTCTTCAATAACAAATGAAGTATTTTATTCTGAACTAAAAAATTCCCTCGTACATCCTATTTATAAAACAGGAGATTCCAATGATACAAACAACTATAAAAATATCTCAATTCTACCGATTTTTTCAAACATTTTAGAAAAATGTATGAAGTACCAACTGATCAATTTCTTAAATCATCAAAAATTCTTTGCAACCAATCAAAATGGCTATCAGACATACAGAAATGGCAATTCTAAAATTAACGGACTTGATAAATAATGGAATAAATAAAAATAATGTTATGGGCATCTTTTTCTCAGCCATCTCGTTGGGCATTTTGCTTGTTGTGGCGTCGTATTTGTATTTGTATAAATATTCAATAAGCTTTTTTGGACCTAAAACTAGCATTTGACTGTGTGGATCAAAATACCCTAACGGAGAAAGTTTATTCAGCCGGTATAAGAGGAAATATCTTAGAATGGTTTAAATCTTACTACCACAATAGACGACAAGCACTCATAATGGAGGAAGAAATTAGCGAATTTCAGGAAGTAAAAAAAAGGAGTCGCACACAGGCGTAGGTTTTGGGGCCGATACTGTTTTTAATTTACATAAATGAGAGAGAACTAAGCAAATTAAATCTCAATGGTAACATATCTTTCGCAGATGACAGTTTCATATGTTGAGGATACAGAAATAGTCTAAAAAAACAGAAAAGGATCTATCAAAAATAAATCATTGGCTAGTTAGACATAAATTAAAAATAAATACACAAAAAACTAAATTCATGTGCACGAAAACAAGAAATATAAATGGCAGCACAGAAATCCACGTAAAGTTGCATACTCACTGCGCCAATCTCAAACTATGTTAGAATGTGATTGTGAAGAAATAAGTGGAGTGTTTAATTATGAATTGCTATTGCCTGCCACTCACTGGCGTGTTTTGAGGTTCAATCTTCTACCGACCCAAGATTTTTTTGCAGTAAAAATGCCTCCCCCCCCCCCATTGAGAAAATTCTGCCTACGCCTATGGTTCCATGGACCCTTTGTGTCAATAAGATTAAGTCCCCGCCACCTCCCCAATATCTCGTCACTGTATGTCAAGGGGTTAATCTCTACATGTCTGGGTGTGAGATCATAACTGCATCTTACAACGAACGACATATTGATGTGATGTCGATTCCGCTTTGTGAAATCACAATGATAATTATTTGAGCATGTACTTCAAAACGTGGTAAATTATGTAAATATTTCGCATGTAGAGACACTTGTAGCTGACATTTTATAATTTTAATGTTCCTACTTTTACTTTTTCCTCACATTCGCAGTGTTTGACGGAAATTTCGATCAGAGTCTCTCGATTTTAATTTTCATCATGGTTTCATGGTAAGTAATTAGTTTTTTTTTTTGGCATATTTCGTGAAATGTAAGTACGTAGCATGTGGATATCTGGACATTTCGCCCCCGGTATGTTTCGTATGAATGACCAGGTGAGTGTGTGATTGACTGTATGAATGAATGACCGTGGGAGTGACCAAGTGAGGGGGCCATTCACTCAACCATACAGTCACTCACACACTGCCTCACTTGGTCACTCACTCAACCATATGGTCACTCACACATTCATACAGTTAGTGAGTGACACAACTCACATAATACTTATATAAGGGAAGAAATATCGGGGGCTGAATGTCCATCTCACTTGGTCACCTATACGGTCATGTCACTCATACGGTCAGAGCAAGTTTAATGTCCAACTCATTTCATCTCTCCTACCGTCACTCACTTGGTCATTGGCCACTCATATGGTCAGGACAGGCGAAATGTCCGGGGTGAAATGCCAGGGGCGAAATATACCGGAGACGAAACATACTAAGGATGAAATGTGGGGACAAAATTTTCGTAAGCCTATATACGCGTAGCATGATAACTATCCATTCAAATAATTTTTCAAATATAGTCGAGTCACAATATTGTGACCACGAACTTATATCTGGAAAAATGATTGTTTAGACCGAGCAGTGTGTATCGAGATGGTCTGGAAGGCTGTTATATTCATCCAGATCAGTTTCCCAAACTTTTTGTTGCCCACATCACCCCCTTCTCCACAAATGTTTCTCTCTCATCGCCCCCCCCCCAAGTGAACCCATAGGATCCTGTGTTATACCCGTAGCTTTTACCCCCCCCCCCCAGACCATTTCATCGTCCCCACGGAGTGATATTGCCCACTTTGGGGAACACTGATCTAGATCATTGGTTCCAAACCTTTCATACTTGGAGTCCCAGGCAGATTTATGATTCCACCCCCTGTGGCCTACAGAAATTTTACCGGCATTTCTCCCATTCTAATCCACTCATTCCTAAATTTTCGCCCTGGGCTAGAATCCGCTTCCCCTGCCCCTGTAAATATGTCAGTAACGCTTTTGACCACTCACATGCTTATACATTTTCTTGGTCACTCACTGACCCGAGCCCTCTCTCTGTGGGTCACTATTTTTGTCATTCATACACACGTGTATGCTTGCACAAGTTATAGGCAGGGCCGTAACTAGGCAGATGCAACAGGTGAACCAGCACAGGGCTCACTTGAAAGGGGGCCAGAAGGGGCCTAAATTCAAATTCTTGCACAGGGTGCAAGAATGGGTAGCTACGGTCCTGGTTATAGGTGACTCTTTTGATCACTGGTTCAGTTGGTCACTTGTTCTAACGAAATCTCTGGCAAAAAAAAACAGAAAAACCTACTGAGGGTAGAGAAAGAAAACCTCTCGCCCTGCTTTTCAGGCAAAGTAATACAACTGACCAGAGACTGTGCGAAAACTTGCAACAAAGCAAGGGGGAGACGGATCGCGTTTTTTTCTCTTTTGCTTGTTTTTTTTTTTTGCTGTTTAATTGGGAAAAATTGTTGTGGTATCGGTTTTTTTTCGTATAGTGGCACCACTCTTCGAGTAAATTTGGAAAATTTGACGTTAAAACACGGGTGCACATGCAAACGTCGTTTTTTCTTAGTTTTCGAATCTAGTAAACCTAGTTCTATGTCGAGTCTACTTACTCTCGACCGTAAAGGTTAAATCTCAACATAGGTGTCCTTAATAAAGTTTGCGTGTTCTGAGCTGTCTGCAGTCTTAACAATTATGAAACTTTAGTAACGTCTCAGTTTTGAAGATATATAAGAGGAGAATTTTCAGTCACTTTTTAAGTACCGAAAATCTCAAGGCACTGTGGTAGCAACAAACAATGGAAAAGTCTTGAAATTTGTTAATATATATATAAATGTATATATATGTATATATATATAAATGCATATATATGTATATATATATATATGTATATATATATAAATGTATATATATGTATATATATATAAATGTATATATGTATATATATGTATATATATATATCTACATGTCTTTTTCAAGAAATTAAAACTTTTAAACTAAGATTGAAAAGTAATTTCACATTTTAAAAAAACAATCTAATTTATGCAAATTTTTTGCCCCCCCCCCCAATATGCTTTAACCTCTTAGTAAATTAAAAATTAAAATAGTGTACAAAAATTATACACCTGTACCCTTAATTTGGGCTTTCCAGCTTGAGCATTTCATGAACTAAAAACTAATTTTTTTGAAAGGACGTGTATATATTCAATTCATAAACACTTTTGTGATTTTTTCCCCCTACTTCTTTATAGGCTGTTCATGAGCATGGTTATCATGACCGGATGTACGGTGATGGCAGATGACAAGTGAGACAGGCATCTTTCTATTGCAGTTTCATTTAATGTCACTTGTTTTTGACAATGTTTACGATGTTCTCGCCAAAAACCTGCCAAATAAAGTCTGAAATGCGCTAGGCTATTTCGCCAGGCCTTTTCTTGCGTTTTGGCGGGAGTATCACAATAGTTGTGAGTAGGGCATCACTACTACTTAACCGCATATGCACCTGCACACATTCTTATGCGGAAATTCTAACAAATTGATACATGCAGAAAACTCGTTTTTTTTTGCGTGTGAATATGCGTGGCCCGAATGTATTTATATTTTCAGAGTTGCTTGTTTCGTGTACTTGCTGGTGCTGCCATCAGCCTTCCGTATTTTGAATTGCAGATGGCAAATAGTTGAATTTTTATGTTAAGCGAGTATAGTGTTGAAGACATGGCCTCGACAACGGTTGGGGGCTGACAGAACTCCAGCCCTGTGGCCCGGCCCGAGTAGCGTGATGGTAAAATGTTCGTCTAACACCATGAAGGTTACTGTCACGGTATTGAGTTCGAACCCAAGGGAGGATATAGATAAGACACTTCCCTAACGAACTTGAGGCGACCACCGATAGACAGTGCCTTCCTTTCCAACCTATCTCATTAATGGCAGTAAATTGCAATATAGCGATATGGCCAGAGTTGGTGTTTTGTGAAGTAGTAGCCCTGTGGCCCGGTACAATTCTCGTTATTGTTTTGTATTCTCACGCCATAAACGCACTATAGAATATACCCGTGAAAAGACCGGCATGGGTGGCCGCCACACATCCCGGAAGGGACAGAGTCCGGGTCTTGTCTAGTCTGACGGACAGCCTAGGAGCCCTGCGGCAGAATGGGGGGTGCCATGGTTGAAGGTCTTTTTTTTTCCAAACCGAGCACAATTCAGGTCTATTGCCATAGGCAATTTTTTACCTAGTGAGTTGTGCCGGAATTGTAAGTGTGTGTACCTAACAGTCTGAGTGCGTATCTAGTGTTGTGTATGATTTTTCAATGCTGCCATCTATATATCAGAAGTGAAGTGAGTGATGTGTAGTGACTGAATATTAGTACTGTTTGTTGGCCTGTTGCTCTCTGTGGCGAGACTTTTTAACGGGGAGATCGGCGCTCGCATTTGCGCCTCGAAGTTGGGAAACACAGGAAACCAACTTCAGTCGACCACCACTGTGGCGACGGACGGTGGGGTCCGAACTCGGGTCCCCGCGATGCGAGTCCGTCGCTATGGCCACTCGACCACCACAGCGGCTGGTTGAAGGTCTGCTTGCTCTCTGCGAAGAGACCTCAAATGGGATACCAGCTTGCATTCGTGCCCCGAAGTTGAAAAATCGCATAAAACCAATTTCAGCCGAACACCACTGTACCGCCACCCGGGTTCAAGCCTAAATCCTCACGATGATGAGAGTAGGGTATTCACATGACCCGTATTTTTTGGGATATTGCCGCATTTTCCTGTCCCGACCATAGGCGTAAACGTTTATCCGGCCCATGAGCACGAGCTACCGCACCCGACACTTGCCACTCTATCTACATAGAACCCATAGAAATACAGTTGATACAGTTCAGCCGCTTTCCTGATCTCGTCAATCCATCTTGCGTGGGGATACCCTTCTCAGACGTTTAATACCAATAATACTTGTGGTCCATCTGTTGTCCTGTCTTCTTGCAATATATCCAACCCATTTCCATTTCAAACGTTTAATTCTTTCCATGATATCATATACCTTTGTGTGGCTTCTTATCCAAATGATTCGTTTTCTGTGTCTCCTTGTAATGCCTAGCATACATCTTTCCCTGCTCCTTTGTGTTGTCTGTAGCCTTTGTATCGTCTTGCTTGAGAGTGTCCATGTTTCAGCTTCATAAGTCAGTGTTGGTAGCGCACACTGGTTAAACACTTTTCTTTTCAGGCATAATGGCATGTGATTCTTCAGAATTAGTTTTCGCCAAAAGTGCTCCATCCAATCCTGACCCTTCTGGTTATTTCATTAATGATTTCGTTGTCCATGGTGATTTCTTGTCCTGTGTATACAAGCTTTCTACTTCTATCTCTGTGTTGTTGAGCAAGATTGTCCTCTTCATCGCAAAGGGATTGAACATAACTTTAGCCTGATTCTACCCAACAGCATTCAATTGCCTTCTGTATTTTTAGAGCAGGCAGAGACAAACAATATTTGCAATACTCAGCAAAGAACTAGAAATGCTTTATTTGTCAAAAACGATGACACTGCCATTGAACAGTAAAGTGTAAACAAAGCCCTTTAAAAAAAAAGGATGGACAACACAGTAGGTTTCACCTTGACTTATTTACATTGGACTTTGTAATTTATAAATTTTTCACTGTGATTTTGAAAGTGCTCTTGAAAGAGCGTCATTCTTAAAATACACATGTTTTCATAATTTGCTGTGCATTATCATTATGACATCCTATTTTTATGGGCATCTTTTTCTCAGCCACCTCGTTGGGCATTTTGCCTGTTGTGGCGTTGTATTTGTATTTTACAGATTCATTTTCAAGCCCACCTGAATACTTGCCTTCGCCAGTTCTTGTATCATTTCTTCTAGACCGTCTGAATTACTGCTGATAACAACAATGCCGTCTGCAAAACGCAAATGGTTGAGAAATTCTTCATTTATTTTGATTCATTTCTCATCCCAATCCAGTTTTCTGAATACTTCTTCTAAAACAGCGGCAAAGAGTTTTGGTGAGATAGTATCACCTTGTCTGACTCCTTTAATCTTTGCCTTTCCTTTATCCAAACGAATCGTTGCAGTTGCTTAGGCCTAAATTTCTCACATGGGCAAACGGGCGTGTGTGGCCAGAACCAAAAATCCTCTGCTTTTGTATATGTTTTTTCAGCGAAGCTCGCTACCCCACGTCAGCCACTACCCAAAATCAACAAAAACATTAGCTTCCAATCTCATGGAACTGTTTGTTTTTCGAAATTAGTGAAACCAGTGTATTTTATAACAGCACTGTAAATGGATTTGTACGACTCATCTAGAAGCTCCTGCGAATCAAGTTGGGATCATGACCCATAGTTTGAGTCCCTGGCTGCAACTGGATTTGGGTGACACTTCCATCTAGGAGGTAATGACCCTTCTCGGGAAAACCGTCCGAATCAAATTTGCGTCGTGACTCATAAGGATTTTCACGACCCTTCTCAAGAAGCCACCTGCTAATCAAATTTGGGTTGTAAGCTCAAGAATCCCTTTTTTTTGGTGGATTTGAACGACCCGTCTCGGAAGTGCCCCCGCGACTCATAGGTTAAAAACCCCTGACATAAGGGATCTCGAAAATTCTTATTTGCACACTGCATTTCAGCAATTATTGACAGCTTTGCTTATTGGGGCCGTTCAAATATTACGTTAGAAAATTTTTAGCCATTTTTGACAACACCCCCCCCCCCCCGTCAGCAAAATTTCGTCATCACTGCCCCCTACCAAAATTTTAATGCAAAACATATTTTTCTTTAATTATTTCGAAAGAAAATACCTTTATATGTTGTTATAATCGATTTCTGTTAATTTCAATGCTATTTGAAGGGTAAGAACTCAAAAATTCTCTTTTTAAAAAATTCATTGCGACCCACCCTTTAAGCCATACATGGTAAACCCTTGATCCACAGACCACATGCAGCCCTGAAGGTTATCTGATGTGGCTTGCACGTCTCAAACCTAATTTTGTAAAAATGAACTAATCGGCACGTTTACAAATAGCTTAAATGACCCGTGGCACAATTCCAGAGCATTTGAGTGGCCCGTGACACATTTTCAGATCACTGAGGTAGGCCTCAAAGATCACTTTCACATTCAAAGATCCCCTAAGTAACATGCGACACAGTTACAGAACACTTAAACGATCCGTGGCACATTTAGAGATCCCTTGAGTGATGTGTGGCAGTTTTAGAGAACTTAAGCGGCCCCCAGTGCGGTTCTACATCACTCAAGCTACCCGCGGAACATTCCCAGATTACTTAAGTGATCCCGTGGCATAATTACGGATCACTTGAGTGATGCATGGCACAGTTCCAGAGCACTTAAGTGGCCCAGAAACATTTCCAGAGCACTCGAAGGATCCGTGAAACATTTAGAGATAATTAAAGTGGCTCTATAGGGGACTTATCAATAAGTAGAATGTTAGTTTAGGAGACCAATAACTATATCGAAAGGTTTTTTTCCTTTTTTGGCGCACCGAATAAGATGCCATTAAGAATATTTCATATCTTCATAAAGGGTGGTTGATGACGTAAGTATCATCCAAACCCCCTCCCTCCTTGTCATCAAATCGGAAACCCCCATCGAGGCTGCCGTAATACTTGAATGACCCTATCTTCGGTATCACTTTCTTTAGATAATCACGTTTTTTTAAGAAAACTGTATGATCTGTCCGGGGACTTTGTTAGCAAGCAACCGTGCTCGAACTGGGATTCGATCTCAGACCTATACACGTAGTCAGAGGCTACTTTACCACACACCGGCCATATGGCAATTTCCATCCAGTGGAGTGGGAAATGAAAGAGCCACCTATTGGTGGTCGTCCCAGGCTCGGCAGGTAAAGAACTTGTTTTCTATGTTCCTACCCTTATTTCGACGGTAACCTTCACAGTGGAAGACAAGCATCTTACCGCTGCACCACTCGGGCGCACACAGAAAGAGGCGAGCTCGATAACCACTAGACTGCCAGGCTGCTCGATTATCACCATTTGCGGTGACAAGTGGTGATTTACCGCATTTTCCGTCGGAGAAACATGGTCAGTGCACTTCAAACCAATCTGATCACCTCATACTTTTCGAGCAGTATGAAACTATTAAGGAGAAATGTTTTTCTCCTCTATGATATATTAAACTGTTTTTAATACTTATAATAGATGGCAGCACTATATCAAGTGGTTAAAATCCGGGTGAATCAATCAGCTGGTTCGAGTCAGCAGCACGTTGTTGACAATCAAGATAAGCACATCCATAATTCTTTTTGTGTAATGTATTCTTGTGTGTATTCAAAGGACATTTGAAAATATATGTGATTTTTCTTCCCCCCCCCCCCCGATGGTTCCAGAATGGAGTATCGAATAGAGAGCACGTGGGACGGTCGCCCGGTGGACCACGCGCCGGTCAAGTTGGTCTTATCAGCTGGACACGATGATGAAATCCTGATGGACATTTCGGCACCTTTCTTCGACGACGTCCCGAAACCCGATGGGCCACCTGGGCAACCTTTCAACAAGCTCTGGGATTACGAAGGTTTTTTGCCCTTCATTTCTTATTTATACTGTACAATAATTTCTTCTTTAACATGAACGCCGTCTTAACCAGGGCCTAATTTCTCGCAACGGGCAAAAGGGGCACGTATCCAGGGCCGCAACTAGGGGGGAGCAGGCGGGTCTCGTGCCCCGGGCGTTGGACCAGAGGGGGCGCAAATTTTATTCTCAACATTACAAGGGGGCGCCAAAATGCGCACTTGGCCCGGGTGACGAGCATCTTGTTGCGACCCTGACAACACTCCCCCCCCCCCATAGATAAGATCTTATCTATAGTGGGTGTTACCTAGGCCTACAAATTTTCAGGCCTTGAAATTGCCCGAAGCTGAGCTAGAAGAAATCTCGGCAGAGTCCCGCGACAGAGTTCAGGCCTTGAAATTAGTTGCCTTTTGTGGCATGGGGCCACAGATAGCCCTCCCCATATCCCCCAACACAGGGCCTAGCCAGAGGTGCCGACATGAAGAAAACATTGGGAGGGCTGAAAGTGGCTGGTCGTCCCGTATCGAGTGCATGGGTGGAGATGGGAGCTGCAGCGTCAAAGGTGGAATCGACTGATGTATATATGAATTGACATCATCGTGACCCCCAGACTTCTAAGTCTATCTCCGCTTATGATCAATGGACTCAAATTGGTATGCAGGAGAGAGAAGGTGCATTGCATTTTCAGAAATTCCTGGTTGAGCCCCTGTGTTAAGACTGCCTAGTTTGAAATACATATTTTAAGACATTTTTTTCTATTTACTGTTGTTGATAGACTTTTAATTGATAGATCAGCGGTTCTCAACCTTTTTTGACTCTCAGAGCCTTTTTTAGTAAAAACATTCTATGGGTGGGGGGGGGGGTTTCAGTAGGCCTATTTTTTAATTATTCATTGAAGTTACTGATTTATTTTCACTATTTAAAAATATTTATAATTATTTTTTACTTTTACTGTTTTTTTATTTTCCTCGAGTGGCCACGGAGCCCCTGGAGAGTGCATATGTATAATGATGCATGAATTGAAATGTACTACAGAAAAACTCCTGTGCCCTGATGGATCCTCCATGCCTACAATAATCTGTAAAGACACATTTTAGAAATATATTTTCTTGTCTTTTTATTTTATTTGCAGTTGTGGAAGCTTTTTTCCTTGGCAAAGACGAGAAGTATTTGGAATTAGAATTTTCCCCGTAAGTCCCCTACATGACACTATGCTAACTTATTTACCAGGGCTGGACAAATCCCAGGTGCGAGGGTGCCATGACAACTAAAAAGTTTATATTGGTGCCTAAAATTTTCTTTGTGTGGTTACTGAGAACAGTGAAAAATGTTTGAAATACAGTCGAATCCCGTTTTAACGAATGCCATTATAACAAATACCATTATAGCAAAAATCTCATTTTAACAAACACTTTTATAATCCCCCAAATAAATTTACATCAGAACAATGCTAGATAACCCAGCTTTCCTTTATAACAAAATTTTGTTTTAATGAAGTGATTCCTTCGGTCTCTTGACGTTCGTTATAACGGGATTCGACTGTATATAACAGCATATCTGTCAACACAAAGGAAGGTCATTATGCCCTTAAAAAGTCAAAAGAAGCATTAATTTGGATCTTTTTCTTCAGGTAAACATTTTTTGATTTGTCCAGCCCTGCTATGTACCAACTTGAAGATTTATTGAGAAAATTGAAAATTTATGATCAAAGATATTAACTTCAAAACCCTTCAATTTCCAATTGTTCTGAGAAGCCTTCAATCACGCTTATCTTTTTTGTCAATTAATGGACAGTATTCAAAAATCTTGCAACAGCAAGTAGCAGACAATTTAACATTGTTTTTCGATATATATATATATATATATTTGATATATATATATCAAAAAACAATCATTCAATACCAAGTTCTCGCTTCTGATTTGAAACACAGGTTAAAGAATTTGGGCACATAACATACGCTGCAATTACATATTCAGTAAAAACCCTTTTTTTCGGACACCGGTGGGACAAAAAAATTCATCTGTAAAAGAGGGGTGACTATTAATCAAGGGTTTGAAATTCATTCTTTTATTATACAAGGAAAATTATTATTTGGCCATAAAAGAGGGGTGACCATTAAGAGGGATTACACTCCATGTGCAAGTTACGTTCTACAATTAATGCAGAAAGGGCTTCAGTCTGTTCTTACTCAGTACTAAGTTGTAAAAGAACCAATAAAAAATTCATTTTCGTGATTAACTTAATAATAATGGAAATTAATTTTTTATTGGTCCTTTTCCACATCAATTTGTATAAAAAGGATTTCAGTCTCATTTGAATGGTGGTCGGAACTTCACTGACAAACTTCTAGAGGTGATTGTCCATGTCAAGACAAATACCTTTTGCATTGATACCTTGGGTTACAGGGGCTTATTACTATAAGCATGATATTTTACATTTATTCAGGTGGAAAACAAAGTACAGAAATAGCTACCACTACTACTTCACCGTATATGCACCTCGTACACATTCCTGCACGGAATTTCTAATGAATCTGCAAATGCTGGAATGTGTGTTGTGAGTTGTATGTGTGGCCGTAACATATTTATATTGTCTAGTTGCACTTTTTTCATGTTCATGCTGCCATCTGTCTTCCATTTTCTGAAGTAAAGATGGAAATGTTTGAATTTTCATATTTTGTCTTGTATCGTGTTGATCTGTCTGCTCTCTGCGGAGAGACTTTTTCAAATGGGAGGCCTGCTCGCGCGCGCGTTTGTGCCTCAAAGCTGGGAAATTGCAGAAAACTAACTTCAGATGACCACCACTGTGTCGTTGACAGGGTTCGAACCTGGATCCTCAAGACGAGAGTCCAGCATGATGCCCATCATACTGTTACACAATTGATTAAAATTCTTACAACTTATAAATGTCACTTTAAAGTCATTTTGAAGGTAAGTCATTTCTTTCTGTTTTTCCCTGTCCTCGATCTGAATCTTGAATAAGAACTAAGCAAAGCCTATTGAATTTTCCTGCTTATAATCCGCACATGTAAACTTTGCTAGATTGAGAAAAAATGGTGGTTGTTTAACACTAATGGAGGAATGGTGCGCCCATTCTCAGAGGCCTAATGTCAAGTTAATCTTGTCAGCAGCAACAAAAAACCCAGCAACAAGTTCTTCTGTTGAGTCTACTGGTGTGTTTTAGACTAATGATTTCAGGTGGCCCCAGAAGAAATAGTCCAGAGCATGCAGACCATGCCAACGTGTACAATCATCCCTAGAAGTTTGTCAGTGGAGTTCCAGATCACCCTGTATATGTTTTGGCTGATGTCTGAAGTATAGGGGACTACTGGAACTAGCCAATATGCCAAATGCCCAGACATTGGCTGTAACATATGCACTGCTTGACAAGAGTTTTTCCATTCTTAAAAATAAGATTGTTTCGACTGAAGTTCTTTTCTCATATAATTCACAAATAATTCTAACACAGCTTGGAAAAATGATAGTAAATAGCCCCATTCTTCTGAACCAGGGTTAAATGCAGTTATGTAAAGTAAAATATCTTAAACAATGAAACCTAATCCATGTTATAAGACAAAAGTGATTTTAAAAATGGTCATCAAAGTATTTAATTGGCTCCAAGTCTCAATGTTTCCTTTTTTGTTCTTCCTGTAGACATGGTCAACATCTGGCTTTAATGTTGTCGGGAAGTAGAAATGCTATTAAAGTAAGTGCTTTGGAGATGTTTTCTAAGCAAAATAAATAAAACATTGCAGACCAGTTTCATTGTAACATATATGAATTGAATAGCATTAATAACTGCAGTCACAGACCTCAGTATAACATCTATCACTTTTAATATCACTTTCCTTAGTTTGGTATAATTAAAAAAATTAAGCTGATTTTGCTTACAAAGTACTTTAATGCGTGTAAGTAACCCCCAGATTTAATGAGCTTAAAATTTGGAAAATAAAACTTGAAAAGATATGTCTATAATACTATGCATATACAAGAAACCCTATTTTTCTGGGGACCCAATTTTTGGCAAAATACATGTGTCCTTATACATGTTAAAATATGATAATTTTCATTCAGCCCCCAGGGGTAAGATTTGACTAAGGTCTGAGGGTAAGGCTCGCCATAAGCGACTGAGTAAATTCTCATTTCTAGTTGTGGCCCAGAAAGCATAAGTCTTTGACTGCAATTTGTGGGTGCTACAGTATTTTGTAGTACTATGCCAAGCACCCCAGAATCAATTCAGAAATTCTAATTGTCTTCATTAGGCTCAATCCAAGCATCCACATGTTTGAAACTTTATGCCTTTCATTTGGCTGTGTAAGCCTAGATTTAAAGTTTGAGCATGAATGACTTTCTAACTTACTCTAATCACTGTGGTTAACATCATTTATGTGAATCAGCATCAAATAGGGAGGCACTGACTAAAACTGAAGAAATATTTCATAAATCAGTATAAAAAAATGAAATATATTTTTTTGAAATTTGATTTAAATCATATTTTTTTAATTAACTGACTACTTATTAATTAAAACAAATCTTGTTAATCATCAAGAATGCATATTTATTCACACGATCGCTCAAATTTAATTCATCATTGAATAAACTAACAAACTAACTAGAAGCAAGAAATATGAACACCAAAAATCTGTGTTTATGTAACATGAAAGGTTGTTGAGCCTGAATTAACTCCATAGATTAATATTTTTCTTGTAGAGTGCTTTTATTCATGAGCCCCCTCCCCGTTTAAAGTAAATGCTTGGTGGTGACTCAGTGTTGGAGTCTTATGGAGCCTTTCTCAATTCACTCGATGTACAACCAGATGGTCACAGTCAACATGAATTAAACGAAAAACATTCTATTCACAAGATTGCTTCTTGCCTAATTGATGGATGCATTTGTTATGATGTGTTTCCAACTTGCATAATTTGTTGCTTAACAATTGACACATTTCTATTCTTTCAAAGATTTAATGAGTTTTGGTAAAAAAAAACAAGCAAACTCTAGACTTTTCCATTTTTCGTATTAAAATTTCAAGTCCAACAGTATCACTATGTTGGTACAACATCTATTATTGTTTTAAATCAGCTACTTGGGCATGGAATTCAAGGCCTTATACAAAGTAACCTCTACACACAAGATTCATTGAGAAACTGGTTATTTGTGGAGATGAAGATTGTAATCTCCATCTCCACAAATAACCAGCCTCTCAATGAATCTTGTATTGACAAGTGGAGAGGTCTAATTGCAAAGTAACCTCTGTTGTCTTTTTTTTTGTATCAGAGGATTCCTAGTGCTCCATTGCAATACATTGCACATACTCAGTGCAGTTGTATCTACATTTAGTTTTCATACTTTTTTCCCCCGTGCATGAAATCTAGACATAGAAGGAGCTATCTTTCTGCATGGTATCTAAGGATTAGGTTTAAGTCTATATTTGCCAGCTCTTCTCTATTTCTTTTAATCGAAACCTTTATATAACACATTTCGGTAACATGCATACCCTACTAGGTTACTTTTGCTTCATTATCATTGGAATTAGATAAAGAAAAATAAATTCAAATATTTTAATTTAGATCAATGATTTTTTTTTTAAAATCAAGTAATTTAAACAGGCATATTTGTCATGAACTTCAAGTATAAATTACTATTAGTAAATTAATAAATTTTTTCAGATGTGTTTGCCTTTAAATTACCAATCCAGAATCAATGGGAGCAATTGGGAAGGCTCTGCTCGAATCCCAGCCTCATATTTTCCTCCGAGGGTTTCATTGTTCAATGCTTATGCGATACATGGTTCTAGCAATGAAAGGACTTATGAAGCCTTGTATCCAGTACCTTCTGGTCACTTCCAGTCTCCTAATTTGTGAGTATACCACACAAGTTTCTCAGTCATTTTACTAAAGGTCAGAACAAGTTTAATGCATTGATTATAATGAGCTTAAACACCAACAGTATTTTGTAGTGCAGAGCCAAGCATCTTCAAAATCAATGCAGAAATCAAAATTTCTTACATAAATCTCAAGCTAAGCACCATCCAGTCTAAAGTAAATGTGACACCCATTCTTGTAAGCAATATAGTAGACAATTTTGCTAATTGGGCACATATCAGACCAAGGTGTGTTGGATTACTGGAAGTTGGTTGAAAAGTCCATGTAAATGGTATCAACTTCTGTGCACAGATATGTGGGGGCATGTTTGCCTAGTCTATACTCGAATAAAGCCCATCTAAAAATGCAGCATTACTGGGTGGACTAGTGCATGGCCAGATTATCTAGAGTCTACTATACTTTTATTCTGTATAAAATGGACTATTATGCACCATAAAAACTGATGTGTACATAAGTATTGAATTTGGAGCAGAAATTGAAGATCAAAGAAAAAGATTTTCTGAGTTCACTTCGGCATAATAACCATAAAGTCCCTGTCAATCTGTCATTGATGTATTGTGGGCTAATAAAAATCACCTGTCCTAAAAAATTAAAAGCGGATATCTGTTATTTCATATAGGAAAGTTTGCTCAGAGAATGTTTTTCATGATATGAATAATCACTGGGTCGAATGAAACTTTTAGTTGGTAGTCTGACTGTATGGTGCTGCATATTTTTGTTCTGAATTTCATTTTTATTCTGATCTGTGGTTTCGTTTTTAACCTTATTTTCAGTCACAGGCTTCAATTCTTCAGAGAGATTGATTTCACTACGATTTATCCATCGAACAATGAGGACAAGTTGTCAAGCACATGGAAAGAAGCATTAGATAACGCTGGTTTGTGAAGTATTATAAACCTTAAGGAATATTATTTGAATGGTGATATTGATTCTCATATTTTGCTTGATGAAAACCATATTCAACATATATGTTCATAATTGTGTGCAAATAATTTTTTTTTCAGGTGACCCACTCGTGTGTTAACAAGATGTCAACTCCTCTTTGTATTCAAATAAAGGTAACACCTGTGTACACATACAAAGATACAAAAAAAATATTTTTTATAAAGAACGATTTGATCAATTGATTTTGATTTTGAATGTGAACGATAAAAATGAAAAAAAAACACATTTGTGAAAGATGTAATTTGATTATTGTAATCTAATTCGAAATTGAGTGCATAAAAAAATATTTCTGAACACTTCTCCAATAGCCAACTTATTTGAGAAAGCTTTGTGAGTGCAAAAATGAATAAAAATATTGAAAAATAAATATATAAAATTATATACATATAATTTATCATTCTTGATAAAGCATCATGCATCTTTTGATTTCATTTAGTGGAAATCTCTGTGGAGCGAAGAGGCAGCCCATTTTGATAAGTCACTATCTGCTGCGCTCCGAGTTTTCGGGAGTTTAATACCCATTAGGGCACGGTAGCCCAGGTCAATAAGTTACTCGCCAAGTACCAAGGGATGTTTAGAGGTGTCGCGAGTTCGATACCTGGGTCATTCTTGACAGAAACTTTCCTGACACAAGTACAACAAAAATGGTGACATGACCGCAGAAAAAATTGCTACCGCAGGGAGTCCTCCATTGAGAGGTTAGCACACCAACCTGTCTGAGTATAAAAAAATAATCTCTCCATTCGGAATCGGCAATAAATTGTAGGTCCCGGTCTAGGGTAGGTAAATGCCCAACGGTAGGACCTCGTTGGGCATTTTGTCTGTTGTGGCGTTGTATTTGTAATTAGCCCTCGTGTGCAGAAAATGGTGGTGGTGCGATAATAATGATCAAATAATACCCATTAAATCATTGTCAGAATCTTACCTTACACAATTGCTTTCATTTTATGAAAGATTTCACCTGAACACATTGCTATGCCACATTAAGTCCCTAAACTCAGCAGTTAGCTCAGACAACTTTCATCTGATCCGAGTAGCCTTTGTAATGCATAAAAATGCTGTTTTGAAGCAACAAAAATGATCAAATCAACAAAAAAAAAGCCAGTTGGCTGAGTTGGTAGCTTTAAACAAGTCTTCAATTGAAATGTTGTGGTAAAATTTAAACTACAAAATTTTCAAATTCAGAACAAAAAATACAAATACAAATACAACGCCACAACAGGCAAAATGCCCAACGAGGTGGCTGATAAAAAGATGCCCATAAAAATATGGTTGTCATATGTTTCAAAAATACAGCAACCCAATTAAAAATGTAATTAACACAAATTACAAACAATATATACACATGATAAAATATTATACAATGCCCATAAAGAATACTTATGGTTGTCTTATTCTAAGAATGGATAGAGCTTCTCGATTTACCCCAACATGTTTATCGTATTTCTTTTTAAACGTGTCAATTGTGTTACAATTTACTACCTCCGGGGGTAAGCTATTCCATTTATTAACAACCCTATTGGAGAAAAATTCCCTGCGACACCATAACCTTGCATTGTCCCTCACCAATCGATACTGGTGTCCCCTTGTAAAAGCAGTCGATTGGCGGTGTACTAAAAGTTCATGGTCCATCCTATCCATCCCATTGAAAATTTTGAACACTTCGATCATATCTCCTCGACACCTGCGTTCATCCAATGTAAACATATTCAAAAAATGAAGTCTTTCTTCATAACTCAAGCCCTGTGTGCCAATAAGGACACGCGTAGCTCTTCTCTGCACCCCTTCAACCAAGTCTATGTCCCTCTGTAGGTATGGTCTCCAAAACCTTACAGCATACTCCAGTCCAGGACGAACTAAGCCTCGAAAAAGCGGAAGAATGACTTTAGGAGAACGCGAAGAGACCTTTTTGAAAATGAGACCAAGCATTCTATTCGCTTTTTTGACAACCGCTGAACAATGTTCAGAAAACTTAAGTCGCTCGTCAATGAGAATTCCCAAATCGGTGACTCTAGTTGCATCCGGGATAGTGACACCATTCAACTCGTAAGAGAACCGTGGGTTGTTCGAACCAAAATGAGCGACCATGCACTTATCTACGCTAAACGTCATGCTCCATTCATTTGCCCATGCTGCAATCTTGCTTAAGTTGGTCTGGAGCAACTCCCTATCGCTTTCATTTCCGATTACCCCCATTAGCTTCACATCATCTGCGAATTTGCTAGTAATTCCATCGATACCCTGATCGAGTTTGTCGATAAAAAGTGAAAAAAGTATGGGGCCAAGGACACTTCCCTGAGGAACTCCACTTGTGACGTCTGTCCAACCAGAGAATTCCCCGTTCACCATAACTCGTTGCGACCTATCTCTTAACCACGATTCTATCCAATTCAGCAAGTTGCCCCCTATTCCAATCTCGTGTAAACGCTTCAAGAGTTTGCCATGTTGGACCCGATCGAATGCCTTCTGGAAATCAAGGTAAACAACGTCAACATTTTTGCTCTTACCCAAAGCCTTAGTCACGTAATCATAGAAGCAAAGGAGGTTAGTTACACATGACTTCCCCTTCCTGAACCCATGCTGATTATCCGACAATACATTATTCTCGTCTATCCACTTCACAAACTGCCTTTTGATGATAATTTCCAAAATTTTCGAGAGGGAGCTCGTCAAACTCACTGGACGATAATTAGACACCACTTCTCTACTACCCTTCTTAAATATCGGAACAACGTTAGCCAGTTTCCAATCTCTCGGGACGATACCCTCAGCAACACTACTCCTGTATATCTGTGCGACTGGCCCCCAACAATTCATTAGCACCTTCCCTGAGAACCCTGGGATAGATATCATCTGGTCCTGGTGCTTTGCTTGCACATACATTTCTTAGAAGATTTAGGACCTCCACGTCTTCCACTTGAATATCGTTGAGCGTTTTATTACCCCATGCAACACCCGTATATCGAATATCATTATCTCCATTAAAAACCGACGCGAAAAAGTCATTGAAAGCACTACACATGCCTACATTGCTCTCTACTTTTGAGCCTCCTATCGAGAGGGGGCCAACTGTCCCCTTACATCCATTATTGACGTATCGAAAAAATGATTTTGGGTCAGAGCCAATGTTATCTGCCAACCTAGATTCAACTTGCTTTTTACTATCCCTTATCGCTTTCTTCAACAGTCTTCTTTTATCAGTAAACAATGATAGGTCACCTCGTCCACTTTTATACTCTCTGAATGCTCTTTTCTTTTCAAGATAAAGGTTCCGCACGCTATCCGTGAACCATAGAGGGTGTGATGTACAAACACGCTTTTTTCGAACAAAGGGTATGACGTCGTGCAAAACAGAGGACAGCTTCGTACTAAATTCTTCCCATTGACTTACCACCCCTACTGATTCCAACCGGTCTTTGAAAACTTCCGCTAACCTTCTTCGCAAAACATCAAAGTTAGTTCTCCGAAAACAAGGAACCAGTCTAAAAGTTATTGTTAAAAAGACATTATTAGTTCAAATTCATTTTCTTTCCCAGACTACTCGTTGGCATCATCAAAAAGTGTCAAGTTGCATTTCTAGATAGTAAATCTCAAGATTTGTTTCTTGCCACAAGTCCAAGACTTTCAACAGCTGACAGACGAATGTTCAGACCTCTTGATGTCAACCACCAACTTTGGGCAAAATTTTGAGAAGAATATGAACTTGTACCAATGTGTTAACCCTTTAAGCAGTTTTTAAAATTTTCCCGATCCACAATTTTATAACTGCCACAGTAGAAATCACTAAACCTTCTGGACATTACTATCTATTTTCAAGTAATTTTTTTAATCGGACGTGAGCTAATAAATGCTTCGCCCCAAACACAGAAAATAATAATAAAATCAAAGAAGAGTAAAAACTACAGTTTTCTTTAACTTAAGGTAGTACTGAATAAACATGTACTACCTTAAAGGGAAAAGCGTCTTTTTGCCTTTCTGTTATCAGACTTTGAATAAAAGCACAAGACTCCATCCATTGGCAGTGGATTGATTGGCCGGAGGGGAAAACATGTTATCAGGGAAAGACTGTTGCACAGAGCTAGCTGGGCTCATAAAAGCCGAAATAAGAGCATTTTAAGAACCAAAGATATTTCAGGATTGCCAACATATCTCAAGATTACTGCTGTAAGGGTTAATAACTAGGATTGTGAATACCTTAATCAGAAGAAAAAAAACTTTATTTGCTCAAAAAATTTGTGTTGAATTAGGAACTTTTTTCAAAATCGGAATTGGAAACTTTTGGTGCTTTAGGAAAGAGAACTTACATTATATGTCCGTTTTTTGGGGGCATGAAAGTATAAAATCAAAGAATTTTCAGAAAAAGTGCATATTTTTGAAGGTTTAGTAAAGCTCAATCACACTTTTTTTAAATTTTTCAAATGAATATTGCTTATATTTTCATAACATTGGGGTTATTTTTCCACAGGTGGAATCTAGTGAATTAATAGTGATGTTTGCAATATTTTCTAAATACCAATTGTTTTATTTTAACAGTATTTCTAGGAATAGTATCAAGTTTTAAATTTTTTTTAGAAATAGCATCGGAATTCTTTTACTGGAGCAGCTACGACTAACTAGGAATTATGTGGAACTTATTTGCATATGCAGTATGTGTATGTGTGGGGATATTTTTTTTGTAAATGAATGTTCTAAGAAATGTAAAATATGGATTTGAAAAACATTTTTTTTTTTTTGCATGTCAATTTTTTTTAATGCATATTTTATTTTTGGTACATATTTTAGCATTTTAACTCTTCCAGGCTATTTTAGTGCATGTTTAGGGTTTTGTAATGCATATTTGGCACTTAGGTGAACATATTTTGGCATTTTTAAATGCATACTTGCATATTTTTAGAACATATTTCACCATTGTTTTAGTGCATATAATCCGCGTGTATTTCACTGCAATTCCATACCAACTCACGAATTCGTGAATGAGAATTTTTATTCATTCATCCATAATCATTTTAAAGATCAAAGATGTCATGAGAATTGTTGCCTCTAGAATATAACATCCAGTCGCCTTAATGTGAATCGCAGTTTTTCCTCGTAACACAATGTAAGGTTTGAAATCGGCGCCGTGTCGATTTTCAGATCAAATTAGAAGTCGTGCTGTCATCTATTAGTGAATACAAAAAGCTTTCTATGGAAAGGAGAAAATTAGGTTTCTTAATTAATCACTAGATGGCAATATAACTTAATCTGGAAGTCTGTGCCCACGAAGCTGACTTTTCACCGCCAGATGGCTATATGGGTAAAAAATTCAATATACAGTTTAAATATAATTAATGATGATGAATATACATATATATCGATTAAAGTTAGCTTTTTTACCTTCAAAAAATGAGACGAAAATCACATTTCTAGTAAATGACAAAAACGTAAGAGAACATTAAAAAATTAAGGATTATGGGTTGAAAAAAAATTGAGATTCAGTGACATATGGTATTTTTAAAATTGCGTTTTTTGGATTTGAAGGTTGTAAAAACAAGTGAAAAGAACACCCGATGTCACCAAAAATTATGGGAAATATGGTCACGTGGCCATAGCTTTGTGTGCATGTTCACACAAGCAATCAAAAAGTACGTCTTATGCTCCCAATATTGAACCATAATTTAAAAAGCTCTCTCTGATTGGCTCATTTGTCAGTCAGTTTGAATTGCGGTGAAAATGTGTTTTTTTTATTTGGCTTTAGCGTTAATGACAGAATATGGGTCAGGCGAATAAAGCCCTGTATAATCAAGTTGCAGTTGAAGTGTTTACATTTGCCCACCACAGTGGATTTGTGGAATATATAAACTTATCTAATGTAATTTCAATTGATATTGCGTGTAGGAGAATTTCGATATTTGATGGAATTTAGCCCCGCCCTCAATGAACTAAGTAACGCCATTGTATTGAAATAAATTTTTAAAAATGGAGGATCTGCCGAGCAGCTATGATCTTATCGTTATCGGAACTGGTTCGTATATTAATGTATATTTACTGCTCGTGTAATTACACATGTTTACAGGGTGGTCCTAACTGGTTCGAAGGCTCAGTGCCCAATAATTTTCGCCCCCCCCCAAGTCTAGTTGCATTGAAATTAAATAATTTGGATACCATAGTATGTCAGAGGACTGGGGCACACCCATCGAGATGTCGGTGTGTGCAGGGTCTGTTTCTTGCATGACAAATGGAGCACGCGCCCAGGGCCCATCCGAAATTGGCTGCGTTGTGTAATATAGGCACAGGGCCCAAAAAATTCAGATTTGCCCAAGGCACGAACTTATAAGAAACAGGCCCTGACTATGTTTACAATTTTATATAGGCGTCAGAGCAAGACCGTATATAGTAGATCTCCCCATTAAAGTCTCGCTACAGAGAGCAAGGGTACAATTATTCAATCATTACACCTCGCTCGTAGTTACAGAAATGATGACAGAACTACACATAAAAAGCATTGCATAGAAACAAACTTCGCTTTCAGATCACGACAGTAACGTGTCGTGATCCGAATTGTACGCATTCCAACATGCCAATTCATTAGAAGTTTGGCAGAGGAATATGGTAGAGCAGCGTGTGTGATTTAGCAGTAGTAGTCTTCAAGGGTGTCGGGAGGGGGCACTTGCTGGTGGTTTACCAGCAGATGCCCCCTGGCTCTCCCCAGCATGATCCAACCCACACGGGTAAAGGGCTTGCATCCCGGAAGGGACAGAGTCCGGGTCGTATCTGATCTGACAGTAGTATAGTCTGTCCAGCCAAAATGCAGTAAATGTTCTACAGTGAAAATTCCTATAATGTTTTTTATACTTTTCTTAAAATTCTAAGATCGTTCTGCAGCAGCAGTGCTTGTTCTGTGACATGTGCCAAATTTTTCAACATATTCTGCTTTGTGGCTTATCAGGCACAGTTGAACATTTGTGGCACACACTTTAGCTTTAAAAAATCTCAAATGTGTTTTGATCGTTTAATTATTAACATAGACACACAAAACAATTTATTGCTACTGTAATGTAAAAAATAATTAACATTCTTGAAACCAAACTTAATTACTAGTTATGAAATTATATTTGGATGACTTTAGAAATAATTAGTCAATTTCTTTTTGAAATTTTCGTGACACTTGGAATCCGTTCGCAGCACAGTAGTTGAAAAAGTCTGGTCTATGAGTTAAGTATGTTATCCAATCGGCCTGTACAGTTATGAAATTTATGCCATCTTGGATAGGTAATTTATGCCAACATTTTTTAGGATATACACATTTTCCTGTTGGTTCTTATATTGAAAACCTACAGTTTGTAATAGATTTTAATATTCAGAAACTAAATATATTTGCTCACTTGAAGGTTGTTATGGATGGTTTTAACTGTATAAATAATCAACCTCAGCACAGACTGCAAGACAATGTTTGATCTATCCAGCTTTTTTATTGAGAGAAAATTTGTATTTGCATTTGCTACTATTTATGACCATTAATATAATTTATCATTGCTTTTATATCAGGGATGCCCGAATGCATAATCGCAGCTGCAGCAGCCAGAGCGGGAAAGACTGTACTGCATTTAGATAGGTATGTAATGAATAAACTTTGAACCAGTTTCCATTAAGCTGAAATATAGTTGCATAATTGTTTTATGTTCAAAATTGGGACAGATGGGAAATAGGATGTAGGTCAATTAAAAAGTAAGTTACACTTGAGTGTAAGCGTCTAAAATAAAAAGACGTGTATGACTACATTATTTAAAATTCTAGTATGACTGACACATGACCTTCGCAAAGATGGTCCAGTGCAGTGTTTCCCAATTTTTTGAAGTTCACGGCACCCTTGGGAAATTTAAAACTTGGGGCACCCTTTCTTGAATACAGAATACAATTAACTACAACAAAAATCACTGGGTGAAAATACATCAGAGTTTTGCTTGATTAATCGCTAATGTGAAACTTGTGATTGATGCTGACAGAGCACACATATTTGAAATTAGGCCTTACAGTTGGCTACGAAACACACAATTTGCCCTCAAGGTGTTGCAGTCTATTTCCTGGATGCTGCGTGGTCATGTTGGCATCGTACTAGACTCTCGTCCTAAGGATACAGGTTCGAACCTCGTTGACAGCACAGTGATGGTCGGCTGAAGTTGGTTTTCTGTGGTTTTTTTTCAGCTTCAAAGTGCGAATGCCAGCCGGTCTCCCATTTGAAAAAGTCTCTCTGCCGAGAGCAGACAGACCAACACAATACTGACAAAATATGAGAATTGAAGCATTTCCATCTTTAATTCAACAAATGGAAGGCAGATGGCAGCACAAACACAAAACAAGCACATCTCAACATAAATACATTAGGAACACATACACTCAGAACACTCATTTCGACATGTTCCGATTAGTTAGAAATTCCTTAGAGTAATGTGTACGAGTGCATGTGCGGTTAAGTAGTAGTAGTCTATTTCCTGACAGATGGCAGCACTACTCACAAAGAAACTTCACGTTAGTTTCGCAACATATAAACACACACATTCCGGCATGTACCGATTCGGTAGAGGAATTTGTGCGAGATGCGTGTACGGTTTTATAGTGGCAGTCTATTTCTTGCTTTGTATTTTATTGTCTCCATAGCAGAGAAGGCTTGCTCACTTAGATATGATGTTGAAAACGGCAAAAATGTTTTAATTCCTTTCTTCATTAGATTAGGATACTCCTTTCTGTCCAATTCAAAAAGCAGTCACCAACACCTCACTCTTGGTGAACTTACCTTTGAATGTGGAATTAACGCAAAAATCATTAGATACATATCGTTTGCAAGCAGTGAAATCTATTTTCTTTCCTCCACACTATCTGCAAAATCAAATGGTGAGACAACCCAGTCGAAATTCTCAGTGGAAAGAGATGGAAAGTGCATATATATATTGCATCTTGCAGTTTTGATAAGTGTTGACAAATGAGGTCTTTCGGCTTATCCAAAGGTGTGTGTGTGTGGTGTCACTCTCCGCTATTACTTTGAAGGTTTCGACAACCGGCTAATGCGAAGATAAATCTAAGAAAGAAAACTGGCCTTGCTGGGAATCGGACGCACGTCCTCTCACTTGCTGGGTGAGCGCCCTAGACCATTAAACTAGAAAGGCCAACTAATCCTCTTTCCTTAGAATTTGTGAGCCCTGAGTGGTGCCGTACATGGACAGCCAGACTTAACTCAGCCAAGTCTCACATTGCTGAAACTGTCACCAGATGGCGACTTATCCGATTAGCCTGCCATGCATGAGAGTAATTAATTTGACTTGGTTTATTTTAAGACCCTAACTGGACCGTAATAATTTTTTGATTTATCTCCGTAAAGCACCCCTTAGCCCATACCATGGCACCCTAGGGTGCCGGGGCACACTGGTTGGGAAACACTCGTCTAGTGATTCATAATTGCTTGGCAAGGTATTGCATATTTGCTCTATACAGAAGAGATTTTGCAATTAATATTTACACAGTTTAAACAGTGAACTCTCAGAAACATACTCTAATTGTTCCATGCATCTTCAGTTTGAAGTAAAAGTAGCTCATTACGAAGCATCTAGCAAAGGTGTACAAAAGAACTACAAAAATAACTCATTTCTCACCCAAAGCACATAGGTATGTATATTCTACATCAATGCCAAAAAGTCTTACAAATGTCGTGGCAAATCAAAAAAATTAATAAATAAAATTAGGCACCAGCAAAATTTCATAGGTGCCAAGGATCCCCCAACAAAGTAGGTCAGTAAGAGTATATATTCTTTCACTTGCCCAGAGCTCATGGACCCATTTCCATGTTAGCAGACACACTGATATAATTTCTGATAATTTTGTGCTGTCCTCACTGAGCTCACCTCAGACTTCAAATCAATTATACATTAAAAAAATCAGGTTTTTACACACCAGGTGATCTGGTTCTTGGGATTTGTCAAGTCCTTCTGTAGTATTTTGTCAAATAACACCCAACTCACCTTTTGATTTACCACTCTTTAGACAAGCCAAAATACAGTGATCTCTCCCTTATACACCCTTTCACCTATATGTTTCTCTCAGTTATAAGATGTTTTCTTCGCTCTCTGTCAAAGAATATAGCATAATAATGCTATTCATTTATACATTTCTCTAACTTATGCTTCTTTTCCCCTTCCACCGCTGCATAAGTGACAAATCACAGCAATGTTAAGTTACTTCATATAACTAGTGTTAATTATAATTTAAAAATTTAAACCAGGCCTTGACAAAAAAAGACTTTTTATATGCCACGGAAATTTCCAAGAGCCAAAAATGCTTTTCTCAATGAAAGCAGCCCTATATAATATTTGTGATTTTTTTTCAGGGCTTAATAACCTTTTTTATATTTAAAAAAATCGTGAGATTGGAGAAATTTGTGTTGCCCTCAGACTATTGGACTGTTTATAAAGGATGGGAATGATAGTTTAAACTTTAAGTTTATAGTGAAAATTAAATTTTTTCTTTTTTTATTGAAGCTGAATCATTAAAAGCAAATTTGCATTCAAGGCTGTAATGTTTTTGTTTTTTTTTGTCCGCAGGAATTCATACTATGGAGGCGATTGGGCCAGTTTTAATTTTGAACAGTTGATTGCCTGGATTGAGGAACAAAAGGTTATTTTCTATCAATTTTTGTTTTTTGAACATGTGTATATTTTAATTTTAAATTCTGAATTGAACATAAATGATTGAAATAAATAATGAATGAATTCATTCATTATTTCATTGAACTATTTGGGGGGTCTGTCCAGCCAAAATTTTGTTCTGTTTTCTGGACCGACCCTTCATGAAATTCAGAACCTTAAAAACGAAGAGACTTGATGCAAATATATAATTTTTTTTTAAAAACTTCGAAACACATTTTATATATGTGCCATAGATGAATAAAACTGACAAAATTTGAAAAAAAAAAAATTTTAATGAAAAATTATTTTTTTGTTTATGTCCCAAAAACTTTCCCATTTTAAAAGGTCCACTCTGTTACAGTCATTTGAGAAATATATTTTTATTCCAGATTAAATCTGGTAACACTTTTGAGCTCATTAAAAGGTTTATTTTTAATGCTTATAATCACCAATTTTGGATTTGACTTTTGCAAAACGACTTATATTCACATTATGTCTTTTGTACCTGGTTTTTCTGTTATGTCATCATCATAAATAATTACGATTTTTTTAAATCTATATCAACACTAAGTGATAGTACATGGAGATATGCTTCAAAATATAAAAATAGTTTTCATCACAACCATTTAAATTTATAATGAAAAAATTATAATTTATGCTAATTTTTGTCCACTCTGTTATTTCTTCCAAAAACTCAAACAATGTAACAGAATGGAAACTATGATTTAAAGTAAATTTTTCTTAGTTAAAAGATTTTGAAGGTTTAAATTGAGTTTTTTTTTTAATAGTTATCTATTCAATTTAAACCCTTTACCACATTCTCCATGTTATTTTTTCAGTAAAATCAGGGCAGTCATTTCATTTCAACTCTTTCACAGTGGGGGGGGGGGGGGGGGGGTGCAAAGAACATGTACTCAATGTATGTGCATATATACAGGGTGATCAGCGAATAAGCCCTTATTTCAAAATTAAGTATCTCTACAACAAAGATCAATAGAATTATGCGGTAAACGGTACATTTATTAGCAAAACTGTAAGAATGTTGTACAGAAATTTCGAAAATTTAGTTTTTTTTTTAATTTTTTAAAATTAAAAAAAAAAAAAATAGAGATTTTGGGGTTCTGAAAATCCCCATTTCTGTGAAGAGAAACCATTGCATTCGCCTAAAGTTATTGCATGGGCTGCGGTATGCGCCATGTGTGCTGACAAATTGTTCCAAAATTGTAACGTAACATTCAGTAGTAATCGTTTCTCGCACGAAGAAGGGGACGATAATGCCTCTGGTGCATACCGCAGCCCATGCAGTAACTTTAAGCGAATGCAGTGGTTTCTCTTCACACAAATTTAGGTCTCTTCGCGTTCTCCTAAAGTCATTCTTCCGCTTTTTCGAGGCTTAGTTCGCCCTGGACTGGAGTATGCTGTAAGGTTTTGGAGACCATACCTACAGAGGGACATAGACTTGGTTGAAGGGGTGCAGAGAAGAGCTACGCGTGTCCTTATTGGCACACAGGGCTTGAGTTATGAGGAGAGACTTCATTTTTTGAATATGTTTACATTGGATGAACGCGGGTGTCGAGGAGATATGATCGAGGTGTTCAGGATTTTCAATGGGATGGATGGGATGGACCATGAACTTTTAGTACACCGCCAATCGACTGCTTTTACAAGGGGACACCAGTATCGATTGGTGAGGGACAATGCAGGGTTATGGTGTCGCAGGGAATTTTTCTCCAATAGGGTTGTTAATAAATGGAATAGCTTACCCCCGGAGGTAGTAAATTGTAACACAATTGACACGTTTAAAAAGAAATACGATAAACATGTTGGGGTAGATCGAGAGGCTATCCATTCTTGGAATAAGACAACCATAGGTATTCTTTATGGGCATTGTATAATATTTTATCATGTGTATATATTGTTTGTAATTTGTGTTAATTGCATTTTTAATTGGGTTGCTGTATTTTTGAAACATATGACAACCATATTTTTATGGGCATCTTTTTATCAGCCACCTCGTTGGGCATTTTGCCTGTTGTGGCGTTGTATTTGTATTTGTATTTGTATAAATGAGGATTTTTGAAACCCCAAAATCTCCAGTTTTTTTGTTTTTTTTTTAAATTTTAAAAAATTAAAAAAAAAACTAAATTTTTGAATTTTCTGTACAACATTCTTACAGTTTTGCTAATAAACATGCCATTTACCGCATAATTCTATTGATCTCTGTTGTAGAGATATTTAATTTTGAAATAAGGGCTTATTCGCTGATCACCCTGTATATAGCTATATTTATATACCATATTTCTAGTGTATTTTTTAATTCCGAGCGGGGGCTCCCTCCCCCAAATGACGAACCTGAGTAAAATACAAAAGTAAAGTAGTAGGCTCTACAGATTGTTAAAATCATTGCCAGGCACAGATCTGGAGAGATGTGTCATAAGAGGCATTTTAGTATGAGTGAAGGTTGTTATATGACAGTACATTGTGTATTTTATTAGGCAGAACCATTATCTTCCTATGTTTTTGTTTCCAGGCCCAATTCTCCCCCCCCCCCCCCAAATCCACTCTAGATCACTAATGTGAGGCATAAACGTGAGATTTATACCAACATCAAATTACTAATCAGTTTCAACAAAAAAAATTTGAAATGAAAGAAAAATCATTCTGTGGTAATATAATATACAGTTGAGCAAGTCCAGTGTCCATTTTAACCAGATTTGAATAATTTTACCAGAGTAAAATTCATACTAAGAGGGACGGGCTGTTTCTTTGTTGGAATTTGGTCATGGGGTGGACGTTTTTCAAAGGTTATAAGAGGAGTTTCTGGGTCACCTATCACATTTTGTGTATAAGTTTTAGGAAAATAAAAGTGTATTTGCATGGCCTATTTAGAATATTTGAGATATCTTTCTCTCAGTTAAACATTTCTGTGCATTTTATTACAATGATGTCCACTCTGTTATGGGAAGCATTTTTGCAGTTCACAGGCAGAAAAATTTAAGAACACTTCAAACTAATACAAATACAACGCCACAACAAGCAAACTGCCCAACGAGATGGCTGACCTAAGAACATCATGGATCCCTGAGTCCCCCCCCCCCCCGCGGGAACCCCCAACAAATCAGTACATGCGGGAATGTGCGTGTACGTGTAGTGCAACCTGACGTAAAGTTTTGTTTCTGTGTAATGCTTGTTATGTGTAGTGCTGCACAGAAACAAAACTTTACGTCAGGTTGCAGATGTTAAATTATAAATTAACAACCCGTTGTCTGTCAGAAATAAAAAGTTTTAATTTTAAGTAGCTAAATGCAGTAAAACTGGTCTTCAACATAACCTGTACTAAGCGGAAACCTGTTTTCAATGAAAAAAAAAATGTGATCCCATGATTTCAATGCCAAAATACACATTAGAAAACCTGGATGAAACGGAAAGGAAAACTGTAGCCGTTAACGGAATACGTCACACAAACACTGTGAGTGTTTGGTGACCAGTAGAGCAAAGAATCATACAAAATGTTAAAGTGCTCTATCAAAATTTTTTTACTCAATCTATGCGTGCAAATGCGAGTTCTACATCATCAACCCCTTAGATTAGCAAAAACTATCTCTGTACTTGATGCTGTGGTTTTGATAAGCCATATGTAGTAAAGTAGTTTCTTTCTGTGAAATTGTAACAACATTTTTTGGAAAAGTATCCTTTTCCATGGGAGAAATCAGTGTAAGAGTTGAATTTCCAATATGCAAGACTTCCAAAATTGTATGCAAGCTGTATGCATTTCGTGATTGCAGGGCCGGAATCAATTAGAGAGGGAAAAGAAACAACTGCCCCTCCCCTGGGTGGCAAAATTTAGGGGGGCAGAAAATTTTAGGTAGGAACAAAAGCATAATTATCAAATCATCAAATTTCACAATGGTGGGCTGGCAAAATTATGTTTGCTCTTATCCTCACAAAATTCCTAGTTACAGTGCTGATACTGGGGATTGCATAAGCATAGACGATGATTAGGGATACGTAAATTTCACAAAAAAAAAGTTTTTTTTAAATCGGAAATTTCGCATTTATTTCGCAAAAAAAAAATTCAGATCAGAAATTTTGCATAAATTCACAATAACGAATTCCAAATGAAAAATTTCATTTTCATTCACACACACACAAAAACAGCAACTCGAATAAATGAAACGGTTTAAATCAAAAATTTCGCATTTATAAAAATGTATCTATTTTCTATTAATTTAACCTTATTTTTCAAATGCTTTTTACAGTGTCATTTTCCAAAATTCAAAAAAGTTGCATATACAGTCGGGTACACTTATAACATAACCGGTGGATGAAAAATATGGTTGTGAAATCCTTAAAATTTGGCCCATTCACGTCTATACATTTTTATCTCTGTTATAACATACCCTGCTTAAAACATACATTGTGGATATAACAAACCAAAGAAAACGGAAACCGGGCTTAACCAAAAAAAATAATCCAGATATAACACTGCAAAAAAAAAAAGGACCCAGGAAAATACAGTCAAAAACAGCCTTTTGTGGACAACATTCCTTGTATACGGGTGATATCTTAGACCTAAATTTTTTCAGTAAATGCAAAAATACATGGATGGAATATTTACACTACCTAATCAACAGATAGCACTGAATATTATGATTGGCAAAGTTTAGCATCACCTATCGATAATAAATGTAACTGTTTTGGCATTAAAATTTTTGACATATAATAAAATCCTGTCTTCCTGGGCAGAACTGTATCGTCTATGCTTTTCGAATTATGGAATTTTTACTTGTAGTAGCTTTGTGATCTTTTATTGGTGGTCTCAATTCAAGTTGAGATTGGAGTAAGTACTTGTGGCTAATTCAAGTGTATTATTATTGATTGGTGAATTCATAAACATTAGTGTGGGATTATTTTTTCTGTATTTTTTAATTGTACAATACTGTCAACTTCAAAGGGAAAAACCATTAGCATAAACTCAAAAAAATCTCTCATTAACATTTCAAAAAAATCTCTGCATGTTGTATATTATCTCGTTTTCTGAATAAATTTCCAAAATTTTCAGATACCAATCAAAAGCTATGTTCATGCTATGTTATATTTCAATTATGTGAGGCATAAGCTTATTTTTTTCCATGATAATCTCAATAGTACATATATGTCATTGCTACGTAATCTAATTTTAACAACTCCCTTATAACATACACGTCAGTTATTACATACACTTCTCGAATCACCTAGGGGCTATGTATAACCGAACTCGACTGTAACCGAACACAACATTAAAGGGGAAAGAAGTTATGCTTGTGGTTTCCCTTTCAAGCATGCTTACAAGTATTGAGCAAAATTACTTTTCTACTTCAAAAAGTGTAACAACACCTAGATTTTGCTAAAAAGTAGTAAGAAAAATCAAATTTCAGCATTTATTCGTTAAAGTTGGAAAATTTCATATTTATCACATTTATCGTGGTTATTTTGTTAATACGAAATTTACGTATCCCTAACGATGATGTACAAACTGAACCTGACATGAAACGGATAATGACAAACTGATTGAAAATTTTTGAGGAAGTTAGAAAAGATGGTAAATATGGTTATTTTAAAAGCAAAACAGGAAATAGGACAGAACATGCAGATGCGGCCGAAACTTAAATATAGTATTTAGTGATTATAGACTAACTATATTCATTTATTTATATTTAATTATTTTAAATATAATTAATTTTATCTTCTATTTTTAAAAATTTATTTATTTTCAATTGATTTATTTTTATATTTTATTTCAATTACGTACAAGATTGTTACATAATTTTACACAATGTATCAAACCTTTATTAAGCAAAAACCTGTGTTCAGCCAAAAAAAAATCTTGGTCCCTTGTTATTCTGTTGAAGACAGGTTTTACTGTATACGTAAAAAGTAAACTTTTCCATATGCTATTTTGAAAAAAACATGAAAAACCATCAAAACAACAGAAAAAAAAGGTAAAAAAATTGTAACTTTTTTTAGCATTATAAAGTGTAAGAAATATATGTGTGTAGAAGAAATATATATGTATATTTGAAAAAAACATTAAAAATTTTTTTAGAGCGATATTTTTGTTTTCTTAACAGTGGACAAAATCCGTGATTTTCAGTCATAAAACCAAAAAAATAAAATATTACAAAATAAAAGTGAAAAATATTTATTAAATTTAGTCATTGGCTATAATTTGAGATCAATTTTATTTTGAAAATTCAATTTTGATGTTTTCATTTCAAAAATGTGGACTGACCCATATGCTATGGAAAATAATGAATTGTTTTCTCATCTAAGCTCACAGATTCCCTGAAGAAAATGGGTTTCTGCACTCTGTGCATTGAAACTATTAGTTCAAAATCATGGTCAATGATTGAATTTGGCCTTTTGTTATCTTACTCAACGATAGGACATAATAAGGAGAATTTTCTGACTAGCAATACATATTATTCATCTTCAAATGTTTGATTAATGTGAATGGTGGCAAGTGATTAACAACCTACATACCTTGCACTGTGATTCTCCTCCCCCTCCCCCAACATTTCTTAAATGAGTAGTTGATATGTCTGGCATTCTTTCGATCAGTATTTTACTGAACACTATAACTTGTAAAAATTGGCAATTTGAGGATAGAATGTTTGCTTATTTTTCCCAATAGAATTTTTACACAGATGTCCAACTTAGCCCGAGTTAGCCCCCTGACAAGGAGTTGAGGATGCTGAAGTGATTTTTTATGGGATTTTTTTTTTTAGTTTCTGTCAGGCTTAGTCTTTTAGTTCTGTCAGAGCTCGTCTTCCCAAACTCTGTAATTGTAACTTTGAAAACAAAACAAATGTAACTGCTTAATGAGGTGGTTTCTTTTTTGGCAGACCACAACTTATGAATCAAAGCCAGATGTAAGGTTATTAGAAGCCACTTGGCTGGAGCAGCTTGATGATAACGAGCGTCTTGTATTGTGTCCCAAAAAGCATTCCACTGTTTCGGAAATCGTTCAACGAACATATGCCCGGTAAGTACATAATATGCATAAATGTATATTCATATTTAATGAGGATTCTGCTTAACCTAAGGATTTTTCCCTCATATTTAAATATATACACTGCACGCCATCATTTCCTACCTATAATCCGCAACTAAGTGAAATGTGCTTCTGAAAAATTCTCGTTTCAGGAAAAAATATTCTTATAATCTGCAACAGTGACAACTGTTTATTCATTTACGTCCATGAATAAAATATCAGTGTGAATTGCTCAGATTCATGGACATGATATGCAGGCCCCATCATTTCAACTTTTTGCGGGGGCAGCAAAGAACATATACTTAATATATATATTACTACTAAAGCCTGTAGTTGGCCACATCATAAATTAGCCAGCCCAGTTGACCTAGCCAAAGTCCAAAATTCAGGTTTTCGCTGACCCATATATATCAATACTTATGCAACCCTATATTTATCCCTATGATTTGGGGTCATCACCACATTGTCATATTTTTTTGTGATAATTATGGCAACACTAACCATCAAATGAATCTGAATATCGATATCTTTGTTATCCATATGTAGGGATAGACATATAGGGGCCTGCCGAAGCCCAAATTTGTTTGAGTCAACTGGGTTGGTCACTTCCTAAAATTGGCCAATTTACAACAGTGCTGGCAACTTAAATATTGACCTGGCAAATGTCCGAATTTTGTGATCCCTGGCCGAAAGCCGGTAACAAAGACGTGATTTAGGATCATCGTCAACTTGGCATAATTTTATGTGATAATTATGTCCATGTTAGTTATGGCAACCCATCAGACCACAGTCACAATGCTGTAATCTTTTTTTTCTGCAAAGTTTGGCAGAAAAACTATGTTTATGCAATTATTTTTATATTTTTTTCTCTAAAACTTCACTTTTTTTCTCTAGTCACATAGGGCTAATCAAATGCAGATATTATACATAGCCATGTATATACATACATTAGCAATTAAAAAAAAATTCATTTGGCTCCTACTGGGCCATCTTACATCAGCACATCAAGCTTTGGCCAGGGATCTCCGGCACTTCGCAGAATGGCCAGCCAAAGTCTGAATCATTTCTGCTATTCAGCCTTTGGCTAATTCGTGAATTGACTTCACTTCGGGCTTTGGCAGTAATATAGATATGTTTCACCTTTTTTGTCCATTTCTATTGTACTTTTTAAGCTGGTTTTCTGACCCCCCCAAATGTCAGGCCTGATAATATGTGAAATGGCATACCATTCTACACTGACTTCAGTCGGATCAGCAGCAAAACAAATACAAAACTTTTTCGTTTGAATCATACTTTTCGTCATCATCCCTGGATATGAAATCATTAGTTTCATAAATTTTTTTTTGCCATCTTTTCAGGTAATTCTGACTCATTCACTTCTGCATACAATGTATTACATTTGTCCATTATTTGTAACGATATTCTGCCCGCCTTCTTCCATACAGTTCTCCCATATCATCTACCTTTGGGGCTTGGGGAGTGTACTTAAATAAATTAACTCTTCTACAGGAATGTCCATAACAATGATTACTACCCAGAATCGTGTTCTACTAATGAAATCTAAGGAAATGCAATGATGGTTTCAGCTTTTTTTTGTTGGAAAAATTGTTGATTTTCATACTCATTCCTTAAGCTATCTTTTATCTTGGAGAAAAATGTGGATAACTCTTAACAATTATTTTTATTATTAACCTTACCTCTCCGAAAAAAGTTGTAGATAATACATAGTGATCTATAATCCATGCTGAGAAATTCAAATGTTTTTAACACGTGAACTACAGATTATAGGTAATATCTTACCTATAATCTATAGATAGTATACCTATAATCGGTAGACATACTAAGATTGATATAGGATGTGTTATGCTCTTTTTATTTCTCTTAGAGAAAAGAGGCTAGTGGTAGAGCCTACACCTGAACCAGCTATCCCAGAGCTTGAAGACATACCTGAAACTGCAGAGTCAGAAGAGAATACTGCTGATGTTCAAGAGGAAGATGGTAGTGTTCCTTCAAAGGAGTTGGTGCAACAAGAAATCTGTGATGAACAACCATGTTCCAGCTCGGCTGCTGATTTTACAGACATTGGTACTATCCCTATTGCTATACACTCCAGCAAGTTTTAAATCAAATGACCTGATGTATTTGAGATCATCTGAAATCAAAATATCAACAAGATTTTTGTGCAATTATTTTCAATAATTCTTGGAATATGTCATCGCAAATGTAGTTTTTACAAGAAAAGACAGTGGAATCCTTTTGCATTATTTATATATATGTGCCAAGATTGGATAAGTGAAATTTTACTTGTCACTCTCCCATTGATATGATAAATTTAATAACTTCTTAATACATTAATCTGGAAGAAGAAAATTCCATGAAATTGTGGTTACCATTTATATAGAAAACAGAATAATATCTACTTGCACAGTTTGTAATATAATCTGTTTCTTCTTTGTTGATGTGTAGTAATATTGGATAGATATCAAATTCGGATAGATGGTACAAATAAGTTAAAATCATTGCATCATCATTATCATCATTGCAAAATTTTCAACCAACTTGCTCTAATCACTAATTTCAGTTATGAATAGTAATTTTCCACCAAAATGCTAGGGAAAATTTCTTTTTATAGAATAAAAACGGTGCAAATTTTGCCTATTGATATTTTCTTCATTGGTGGGGGGCATATACGAATTCAGGTATGCAAGAGCTGCTCCATACTGCGCCAAACCCATTCTCTTGCTACATGGCGCCTGTGCATTTGTGCCAATTCTTGTTTGCAATACGCTGAGGCGCTGCTGACGTACTGTAGTGCGTGAAATACCCGGAATTTAGTTTCCAAGACGAGAAAAAATACGGGGGGGGGGGGGGCGGCAAAACCATCGTACAATTTTTTTTCACTTCCCACCATCTACCATAATTGCGCTATCTCGTGACTCTAGAAAGTAGTTGTGCTATTTTGAAGTACAAAGTCCTGTACTGTTATTGGTATAACCCGCGGGCTATAATAAGTTCCTAAGTGAAGGTCTATATGCCAAATTTTCCGATTTCGGAGTTTTTCTATGCGGGTTATATACTGAGAATAACAGTAATTTCGCGACTACCTACCTTTGTTGAGAGACAGCATATTTGCGGTATAAATTCGCTTTATTTCCCACAAGATTGCATTCGTGCCATGCAATTGAAAATGGGGATTGGTTCACTCGTTAAAATTGCCAAATTTTTCGGAGATCGTTGGAAAAAAAAAAGATCTGTAAAATCTCCAGCTAATATAGAGCCATCTAGCCACTATGCAGTCGTGTCGTTATCTTCGGCCGTTGCCGATTGTGACAATTTCACGTCGCGAAAATCCGGATTTGGCGAACGGGCAACTCAAGAAAAAAAAATGGTACCCATGCAGAACCTATTTTTGGCGCTATTGACCACGTTTTTTTTTTTTGGTCAATAAAGCTTTTTTCACCCTTTCAACTCGGATTCGGTGCCCTTCTGTAGCGGCACCCAATATGACCGCTCGGTTCGCGGACTACCCCCTTCATTGATGGAGAGGGGGGGGGGGCATGCTACTGTCTGCTTTTAACAATAGTCAAAGGAAGATGTTTGCACTGGGAGCATATGTGTGCTTGTTTTACATAACTTCTGTGAGATACCTATTATATATGTATATGAATGTCCTACCTTTCCAAAACATGTTGGAGAGAATGAAATATTCCTCCCCTCGCTTCACTCCTCCTCGTACAGAGAATTGTTCTCTGCCTGCAATTAAAACTATTACAGGGATGTTGCTTAACATTGTATCACCAACAGAATTATCAACTCTGTGATGAATGGGTTGCACTACAATGCAAAGAATTGCAAGTAGTGACATCAGTTCAGAGAATAGATAGATATTGGGCAGACATATTTAAACTTTGTGACCTTGAAAGCAGCACAATGTTCAAAATTTTGCCGGTTTTGGGGAAGGCTTTTTCATTTTTAGCACATGGTAACACAGACAGTGAGAAAGAGTTCTGTGTTAACAAAAGTGTGCTTGAACAATGAAAAATCTGTCCATCCATTGTATTAATGGAATAAGAGACAAAATCTTATGTTCAATGGTATGAAAAATTTGAAAGAAAATGTCATTGAGATGCTGAACTTTTGAAAGCGACTCATGATTTGTATAGAAAATATTGTAACAGGCTTCAGACTGCTGCTGCTGAACCAGACATGCACCTTGTTCATATTCCTCTGTGGAACTTCTAATGAATTGGTACATATTGGAATGTATGTGTAGTGAATCTGACAAGATGGTTGTTTCTGTGTAATGCTTGTTATGTGTAGTGCTGCCATCTGCCACCAATTTTTTCTAACTATGGGTGAAACGTAATGATTGAATAATTGTACTGTTGTAGGCCTCTTGCTCTCTGTTGCAAGAACAACAGGGTTCAGGCTGAGAAAACAGCAGGAAAAAACATTTTTAATCTGCTAACATGCTATTATGTTGAGTTATATTGCAGATATAGTTTGTTTTTAGTCCTGCTCCATTTTCAAAATTTCTGCTCCAAAAATGAAAGCTTGCTGCTCCAAAATGGATGAAGGGCACTTGCATCTCTGCAAATTCTATTTTTTATATTCTCCTCGTCCCTCTCCGTTATTACCATCATCACTTATATTTTCTAAACATATATATTTCTGTTATCTAAATTTCATAACTCTGTAAATCTCAACATTCACAGTTTATTTCAGATTGAAGGGGGGTTCCTATGTGAACTGTACTTATATGTGTAGCACTTGTATAAAAAATTGGTCTTGTTTTTTTCATTAAAGCTTGTACAAACCACCCCCTCTGAAATTTTCCTTAAGACTCCTGGATAAAGAATCCTTGTCTTTTTCTCTACCTTTCTGAACCCACAGATCAGAATGTCTGAAACAATTTGGTGGACCACTAACTTACAACATGAGTAGTGTGAGTCCTGCATTTCACATGACATTCCTGTATTTGTATCCATTTAGACTTTTTATTCAACTGTCCTGTTTTTTTTTTCTTTCAACTTAGCTTATCTGAATTTGTAATCTTTACTAAAATGGTAAATTAAGATAACTTTCTTCCTTAAAATTATATTATGATAGTTATGACTATAAATATAAATATTTGTGATATTCATATGATTTCCCTAACTTAAGGCAATATTTTTGGTGAAAATTGACGATATTCTGTATTTTGCAGAAATAAAGATCCCTTTCTCTTGTATTTTTCTTCAATGAAATATGGTCCATTAGTCATGATGAATGGGTTTTTTTCCGTGAAATAAATTTCTGTTTACTGCAATTTACTGCAGTCCTGTATTTCTCCACTGTTCAGCAATTTGAGCAATAATCAACAAATTTGTTGTAAATTGTATTTTTGGGCTATAATTAGTGATATTGGACAGCGTTTTGCACAACCTGGCCAGGTTCTTGTGCCATAGTGGAACCTCAGAATGCCCCTTGGAAAGAGGGTCTGTTTTGTTTTGAGGAAGATTCTGAGGATGCAAGGCAGAAGTATATTGCCATAGTGCAAATCAATTTTTGTTGAATTTTTCTGTTATCTCCCCAGTTTCTTTCTGTCTTGGCACTACAAACCAATTTTATAGAATGCAAGAACTATGAAGATCCTAATCGAAGGATTTAAGCCCATTGGATAATTTTCTAAACATGTTCGTAAGACAACTTTGTCAATAAATAAAGAATAGATGCATCAAGTGGCATTGGATTATTCTAAGTTTATTCACTTCCTTAGAGGCAGTGGCATATTTACAGGAGGGCTTAGTGGGATGTAGCCTAGGCGGCAAAATTTGCATAATCCTCAAATTCACCTCTGTCCCCAGACAGCTTGGGACTAGGTCAGTGAGTGACTGAAAGAGTTTGCAGGCGTGTGAGTGAGTGAAAGAGTGACAGGAAGCTTTAGAAAGTATTGTGAATGACCAAAAGAAGTGACTTACAGAGCAAGGGACGAGTTCAGTGAGTGACCTAGAGCATGTGCAAGCTTGTGAATGACCAAAACAGTGACCTAAAGTGCGTACAAGCATATGAATGACCAAAAGAATAACCTAGAGCATGTGTAAAGGTGCAAATGATCAAGAACAACCCAGCAAGAAACCATGTCAGTGAGCAATCAAAGGAGCAACTTAGAGCATGTGAATGACTAAAAGAGTGTGTGAGGATGGGAGTGACCAAAAGAGTGACTCAGAAATACATGTACTTGCAGGAGTGGAGGGAGGCCAAGCAGGTTATAGCACAGGGTGGCGAATTCGAGGAAAGCGTAGTCAAGGAAATTGTGCTAGAATGGGGAAAGGGTGGCAAAACCATAAATACGCCTCTGATGAGAGGACTACTACATATTTTGATGATTTAATTTTTTTAATAATAAATTTGTCTTGAAATATTAAATGAACCAATTTCATAATCAGGCAATGAACCAAAATCAGACGTCGAACATAACAGTGCTGTATCTGAGACATCTCCAGCTGATACAAGTGATGCTGCCGTTGCGGACAGTGACCAGATTACTAGTCAAGAAACAGAAGACATAGATCTACAGGCAAAAGAGTTAACAATGGAGGATATTGAAGATAACCGTAGGAAATTCAACATTGACTTGTCACCAAAGGTAAAGATATAACTTCATGTCTACATAAACTAAATCTGGTTTTGTGAGGGGTTCAAAGAATTTCAATCTATTATTTAATTTTCTTTTTTTTACTATCGTAATTTCCAGCAAATGTGCCCCCACACAGATATAAATAATCGGAGGAGAAAACATTTTTTATGCTGCAATATAAGTTATATTGACCCAAAATCATTTTTTCGATATGTCAATAATGGATGTAAAGGGACAGTTCGCCCCCTCTTGATAGGAGGCTCTAGGGTAGAGAGCAATGTAGGCATGTGTAGTGCTTTCAATGACTTTTTCGCGTCGGTTTTTAATGGAGATAATGATATTCGATATACGGGTGTTGCATGGAGTAATAAAACCCTCAACGATATTCAAGTAGAAGACGTGGAGGTACTAAATCTTCTAAGAAATATATGTGCAAGCAAAGCACCAGGACCAGATGATATCTATCCCAGGGTCCTCAGGGAATGCGCTAATGAATTGTTGGGGCCAGTCGCACAGATATACAGGAGTAGTGTTGCTGAGGGTATCGTCCGAAGAGATTGGAAACTTGCTAACATTGTTCCGATATTAAAGAAGGGTAGTAGAGAAGCGGTGTCAAATTATCGCCCAGTGGGTTTGACGAGCTCCCTCTCGAAAATTTTGGAAATTATCATCAAAAGGCAGTTTGTGAAGTGAATAGACGAGAATAATGTATTGTCAGATAATCAGCATGGGTTCAGGAAGGGGAAGTCATGTGTAACTAACCTCCTTTGCTTCTATGATCACGTGACTAAGGCTTTGGGTAAGAGCAAAAACGTTGACGTTGTTTACCTTGATTTCCAGAAGGCATTTGATCGGGTCCAACATGGCAAACTCTTGAAGCGTTTACACGAGATTGGAATAGGGGGCAACTTGCTGAATTGGATAGAATCGTGGTTAAGAGATAGGTCGCAACGAGTTATGGTGAACGGGGAATTCTCTGGTTGGACAGACGTCACAAGTGGAGTTCCTCAGGGAAGTGTCCTTGACCCCATAATTTTTTCACTTTTTATCGATAAACTCGATCAGGGTATCGATGGGATTACTAGCAAATTCGCAGATGATGTGAGGCTAATGGGGGTAATCGGGAATGAAAGCGATAGGGAGTTGCTCCAGACCAACTTAAACAGGATTGCAGCATGGGCAATTGAATGGAGCATGACGTTTAGCGTTGATAAGTGCATGGTCGCTCATTTTGGTTCGAACAACCCACGGTTCTCTTACGAGTTGAATGGTGTCACTATCCCGGATGCAACTAGGGTCACCGATTTGGGAATTCTCATTGAGGAGCGACTTAGGTTTTCTGAACATTGTTCAGCAGCGGTAAAAAAAACGAATAGAATTCTTGGTCTCATTTTCAAAAAGGTCTCTTCGCATTCTCCTAAAGTCATTCTTCCACTTTTTCAAGGCTTAGTTCGTCCTGAACTGGAGTATGCTGTAAGGTTTTGGAGACCATACCTACAAAGGGACATAGACTTGGTTGAAGGGGTGCAGAGAAGAGCTACGCGTGTCCTTATTGGCACACAGAGCTTGAGTTATGAAGAGAGACTTCATTTTTTGAATATGTTTACATTGGATGAACGCAGGTGTCGAGGAGATATGATCGAAGTGTTCAATATTTTCAATGGGATGGGCGGTGTCTTTTAGTACACCGCCAATCGACTGCTTTTACAAGGGGACACCAGTATCGATTGGTGAGAGACAATGCAAGGTTATGGTGTCGCAGGGAATTTTTCTCTAATAGGGTTGTTAATAAATGGAATAGTTTACCCCCGGAGGTAGTAAATCCTAACACAAGTGACACGTTCAAAAAGAAATACGATAAACATGTTGGGGTAAATCGAGAAGCTATCCATTCTTAGAATAAGACAACCATAAGTATTCTTTATGGGTATTGTATAATATTTTATCGTGTGTATATATTGTTTATAATTTGTGTTAATTGCATTTTTATTTAATTGGGTTGCTGTATTTTTGAAATATGTGACATCCATATTTTTATGGGCATCTTTTTATCAGCCACCTCGTTGGGCATTTTGCCTGTTGTGGCGTTGTATTTGTATATTTGATGCATCCCCTTGTTGGGCCGCATTTGGCCTGTGGGCCAGAGGCTGTGCATCCCTGATATTGAATGTTTTGGTGTACAGAAGCACTAGTCTATTTGACATATTCAGATTCATGTAAAAACTAAAATTTATATCTACCAGGGTAAAGTTTTAATAATTTTCCTTCAGCATTTGAATGCTTTTTCAGTGTTGATTAAAGGAAATTTATATTTACTAATTTAATGTTTCGTGAATTTCATTCTTTGTTCTGAGAATTTATGCTAGTGAAGTGTGGACATTTTATACTATGTATTTTTCTATATCTTTTAGCTGCTTTTCTCAAGAGGCTCCTTAGTAGAACTCTTGATCTCATCCAACATTGCTCGGTATGCAGAGTTTCAAAGCGTTAACCGCATTTTGACTCATATGAATGGGCACCTTGAGCAAGTGAGTTCAATATCCTGTTTATTTTGGAATATTTTTATTTATAAATCAATTTGTTAATTTTAAGGTCATTGATTCATTATTCTTGCTGTCAACTAGTTTTGCAAAATCAAATTGAAGTACAGTAATACCCTGACTTACAAAAACTCATAGTAATGTGATTTTCTGTGAAAAATATCCAGCTTCATGCAAGCTTAATTTCTAAACATCACAGGATTATTGCTGAAATGGAAATTATATTTAAATTATGGTGTGATAATCATGTAACAATGAAAAATTATCCAATAGATCAAATAGAAAATTTAGCCAAGCTAAAGTGATTTTTGAAAGGCTAAGATGTGAAGCCAAGAAAGCAGCTGGTAATGCTAACTCTGCTTCTGATTTGGAAACAAAATCCTAAGGTTTTGTTGCCAGTTTCCCTCTTTGAAAACTGGCTTGATCACTACTTCATGCCTGCATGTTCATGTTAAACGTCATTGTCAGTCTTAGAACCTTTGGTAATACCCATTGAAAATTATCTCTGTGCATTGAAAAAAAGTAGGCAGCTTGCCTTTAGAGTTTACAACTTTCACCCATGAGTCAAAATTAGAGAAGCAGACTGGATATGCCGCCACTAATGAGCATCACTTTAAATAATTTTTTCTTAGACTAGTACATCTAGGAGTCTTCATTCAAGAGGCTTGTTATAACACACAGTAATTGTTTGCAGATTTGGAAGGACCCAGATTCTCAGATAATATCTGGATTGCAGCCACTTGTGCGGAGAATAAAAATCACCAGCGAGCTACAAATAAATTTTTCATGAAAAGAAAAAGAAAATGCACTATCAGAGTAGAAATCTGTTGAGATTTTATGATACCATAGGCATATTGAAATGTGTCGAGAAGTGGCCATACATGCCTAAAAATTATGCACTACACATGCTCTATGTTTCTGAGTGGTTTTTATTTAATGTCCTGATTATATATATTTTTTTAATATCCTGAACAATCATAAAAAAATTCTCCAACTCACCTTTGAAAGTTTTTGCATTTGTTTAGGTTTTTGTTAACATATTTTTTTTGTTTCTTCTTGAAAAAAAGAATAATATGTGATCTATAAAATAATTTTTCTCTAATGTTTGCACAATTTTTTTTTATAAATGTAGTATAATTTGTGGAACTATACAGGGTGTCCTGTAAATGCTTTCATCTCAACCGTCCGTCGTAGATGTGCGATTCCAATTTAAAAAATGCTCGGAAGGCATTCAAAAATTACGTCTGCCAGTTTTAAGAGTGAAAATACAGTGTGTCACAAAACAAAAACCTAAATTTTTATACAGTCCCCTTGTCCTCGAATTTCCAATTAAAAAGTTGTTGCCCTGTCTCTTCTAATGCCAACAAAAAAAATTTCCACACTTCTAATTGTGATATTTGCTAAGATATTTAAATTCAAAAACGTGTAAATTATTATTTGCTTTTCTGTTGATTTTCATTACTTTTCCCATCTCTGTAATTGGGCTCAGCCTGTTGAGGTGTGTAAATAAATAAATAAATAAATTACAATTGAATTAAATTACTATCGCATTAAAACTGTCACATACAGATATATTTGTATATGATGTTTTGTTTGATTATCAGGTACCTTGCTCTAGAGCAGATGTATTCAGCACCAAGAATGTCAGTGTTGTAGAAAAAAGGATGTTGATGAAACTCTTGACATTCTGTATGGATTATCAGAAATATCCTGATGAATACAGAGGTGAGACATTAGATTTGATAATGTCTTGATAAAAATATACATGATGCAATTCTTTCACAATCTTTTGAAATGAGGAGTATATTTTTCTCTCTCATCATTTTAATTTTAAAATCTTCCATTAATTTTGGTGCAAAAATATAATAGTATTTTATTTATTTTTTTATACAATATCAATGTACTTCGTGCCAAAGTAATAAGAAAATATTTTATTGACTTTGATGACAATAATTTTTTGGTTTTAAATTGAGAGAAAAGTAAATTTTTATTTGAGCAAATGAAAATTTACTTTTCCCTCTCATTTAAACCAAAAAGATATCATCAATGTTAGTATAATACTTAGTCATATAAAGCACTTTAAGATTTATAATTTTTCTGAAATGCATAGTTAAGTCACATTTAATGTGACTCTTCCCCCCCCCCCCCCCGCTTATGTCCAAAAAAGATTTTGTGCTATCCGGGCCACAGTAATATGGTCTGGAAGTGACACTATAAGTAAGGCTCTTGCATTTAAATCCAAACAAATTGAAAAACGTAGTGGACTCTCGAGAGACAGTCCAGCCCATCCAGTAATCCAGTGTTTTTAGGTGGGTTTTCTTCGAGCGGAGGAGAGGAAAACAAGTCACTGCATGTCTTTGTGCAGAAGTTTATACTATTTGTGAATAAGTTTTTGAATTAACTTCTAGTAACTTGATTTTGGTCTGGCACACCCTGGTCTGATATGTGCCAGATTAGCAAAAGTCCACTGTAATTCCAAACAGACTGCAGTTCAACCAATATGTATTTATTTAGAAATATATGACACATATATATATTTCTAAAATAAAATTTTAGAAATGACAGCCATATTAATTATGGGCATCTTTTTCTGAGCCACCTTGTTGAGCATTTTGCCTTTTTTGGCCTTGTATTTGTATGTATTGAATGTGTATGATCCGTAGTAGTAGTCCATTCATTAACTGCTGGAAAGTATGTGGCTGAAGGTTTATATAGAAAATGATTACCAAGTTGGGTCAAAATATAGCCGATTGGGTTCAAGCCTGGTGAATTGAGGGTTATGCTCTTGCTACAACATTCAGACATTTCATTGTATTGAGGGTATGTCGTCACATTATCATTCTTGGAGATCCCATGTGTCCAAGGAAAGGCAATTAACATTTATTGATCAACATTATCTATACAATACAAATACAATGCCACAACAGGCAAATTGCCCAACGAGGTGGCTGACTTAAGAACATCATGGATCCCCGAGCCATTTTTTGGAGGCCCTACCTACTACTGCTACACCCCACATGCATTCTCCCCCCCCCCCCGCGGAACCCCCAACGAATCGGTACATGCGGGAATGTGCGTGTAGTGAAACCTGATGTGAAGTTTTTTGTTTCTCTGTAATGCTTGTTATGTGTAGTGCTGCCATCTACCCCCAGTTTTTCTAACTATGAGTGAAGTGTTATGATTGAATGATTTATCGTTGTAGGACTGTTGCTCTCTGTGGCGAGACTTTTTAACGGGGAGATCGGCTCGCATTTGTGCCTTGAAGTTGGGAACCACATATAGTTGAACTTTTAAATTAAAAGGGGATTTCAGAAATATTGGCAAACCTAGAAAATTTTACAATAATATTTCCTCAAACAATAATACTGCTATTACCAACTTGTAATTCTCGAGTCTTTGAGTCTAGTTCTCAGATTAGTCCCTCAATTAATCACACAATATAGAGTGTGACTCATCCAAGGAGACACCTCATTTTTCAACTGATCAAGTTCGTCACTCTTACTGCATTTCATCATCTACATGCAGTTGATATAAAAAATAGGAGGTAGTCACACAAATAACATGTCTTAATGCATATGTGTATATGTTACGGTAAAAGCCAGAAAAGTGGTAAAACCTAGGTTTTACCAAGTCAAGTTAGTAAAAGCCCGAAATACGCTTGAAAACACATACATTTCGGGTTTTTATCAAACTCTTTGGTAAAAGCTGACATTTAGTAACTTCCATGAAAATTAGTAAAAATTGTGAATTTTCTAATTTTCTTAAATTTGAAAGCTTTTCATTTATCAATCAAAACGATCCTGATGCTAATTAAAATCTTAATTAATTATCTAATTAGTCGTTCAAATTCGTGAAAATTAGTAAAATTGCGAATTTTCTGATTTTTATAAATTTGAAAGCTTGCCATTTATTAATCACAATGACCCGATGCTAATTAAAATCTTAATTAATTAACTAATTAGTCGTTCAAATTTGTGAAAATGAGTAAAATTGCAAATTTTTTGATTTTTATGAATTTGAAAGCTTGCCATTTATTCATCACAACAATCGTGATGCTAATTAAAATCTGAATTAATTAACTAATTAGTCATTCAAATTTGTGTAAATGAGTATAACTGCTAATTTTCCAATTTTCATATTTTGAACAGATTTTATAGCTAGTCCCGGGGGGGGGGGGGTTGGGATTTACCAGTTTCAATCTGTAAATCCGTGGTGGCCATGGTTCGATATGCTCGCGTGATATAAATTAGAGTTTGTCTTTGAATCATGTCCATCTTTTCCAGGCACCGAGCGGAGGGGGAAGAATATTTCTAAGCACGGGCATTGAAGGTCTCTTCCCCTCCCGCTAACGCATTTCTTTTCCTACTTGCAAAGTCTGATAATATCCGAAGATTATGTCTCTCGCCGATATTACTACGAAGGTTTTTGACAGCGGGAAGATAAATCCAAGGAAAAAAATTCAAGTTCCCTTGTGGGAACCCACGTCCTCTCATTTGGCGGGTGAGCGTACTAGACCACAGAGTCAACAAATCCTCTTTGCTTGGAGCTTGTGTGTGCTGAATCGAGCCACACATGTACAGCCAGACCTAACTCAGGCCGAAGTTCACACTTTCTGACATTCTGACCAGATGGCAATTTATCCAAAAATGATGTCACTTTCTGCTACGAAAGTTTTGACAGCAGTCCATGTTAGGTCTGGCTGTACATGTACGGTCCCGTTCAGAGCATGCACAAACTGGAAGGAAAGAGGATTAGTTGGCTTTGTAGTCTAGAGTGTCGTCTTTCACTGTCCCGGCAAGTGAGACGAAGTGGGTTCGATTCCCCGCAAGACCAGTTGGATTTTCTTTCCTGGATTTATCTTCGCATCAGCCAGCTGTTAAAAAAAACCTTCGTATGGATAGTGAAGAGTGATATCATCCTCGGAGAAAACTAAACTGTCCTGTCTCACGACGGTCCCGGGCGGCGGATAAGCTCGAGCCACCCCTGCGAGGGGGACAGTGCTAATAAGATAATGCCTCACGTGAGGCCTTTCAAAATATCTATAGTAAAGCACACTTTACTTACTGCGCTTGGAACCCACTCTGCTTATGCAATAACAATGATTTAGACAATAATTCCTTGAACCAACTTTTTGATTTGGCAATTCGTTTTTAAAGGTAATTAATAAAAATAAGATTTTTGGTTCTTCGTTTTGGTTTTTATTTTGGTTGTTGCCGAGTTAAAAAAAAGCCCGAAATGAACTGTAATTACAGTTTACTGCCAATGATCATTAAAATATCCGGAACATGTGCACTAGATGGCATGCAGAAAATTATAAAAATTTATGAACTTGAATGACTAGTTAGTTAATTAATTATGATATTAGTTAGCATCAGGATCGTTGTGATTAACCGACCGATGGATCTGCACGTAGATATACGTGTAAAAATGTCTGCGTCAAAAAGGTTCTGCACGGGAAAACACGATTCAGAAAATCTGTTTCTAAAAGGTTCTGAACGTAAAACACTGATTTTCCTTCCCCCCTCAACGTCTTTGTTGAAACATGACAATGATGGTTCAGCACACACCTCTCTCATTTCTTCGCACAAACACTCCCAAAGTCATTGAGCTCCCCACGGTACTGAGCGAGAACCACTGTCGCCACATGTGTGTGGTCAACTCGGAAAGTCAATTATCCTTTGCGGCTTATAGCATTGTATGTATATAATTCACATTTATGTGTAAATCCAGGTTATTTAGAAAAAGAGAAGAGATGTTCTATTTTCTTTTTTCCTTTACAAATATTCACCTAGATTTCAAAACAGACTCGTTCTAAGCTTATTTAGACATTCTTAATACTATTGTATTTGAATGTAAGAGAAAAATTCTTTTTTTTTTCTTTTTTAGAAGCGAAATCTCACGCTGTACGTTATCAACGCAATGAGGGTATGTTGTTCCGCAAAAATTGTAGACATCTCTGTGACGATCGGGGCAGTACAAAGAATCAAATCTCACAAAGAGTCCTCGCTGTCCTGCTGTGCGTACGGGGGGAAGGAAAAATACCCAGAACATTTTCAAAGCTATTTTAATCCTGATGACCAAGCATTTTTGAAGTGGTTTTGTGCCAACACCTTGAAGCGCCAGTCGGTTAATAAACGACAAGCTTTCAAATTTATGGAAGTCCGAAAATTTTTGCAATTTTACTAATTTCCACAAATTTGAATGACTAATTAGTTAATTAATTAGTCTTAATTAGCATCAGGATCGTTGTGATTAATAAATGGCAAGCTTTCAAATTTATAAAAATGAGAAAAAATTTGCAATTTTACTAATTTTCACGAATTTGAGTGACTAATTAGATAATTAGGATTTTAATTAGCATTGGGATCATTGTGATTAATAAATGAAAAGCTTTAAAATTTATGAAAATTAGTAAATTCGCAATTTTTTTAGTAATTTTCACTAATTTGAATGACAAATAATTAATTACAATCGTAATTAGCATCAGGATCGTTTGATTAATAAATGAAAAGCTTTCAAATTGAAGAAAATTAGAAAATTCGCAATTTTTTAGTAATTTTCATGAGTTTGAATAACTAATTAGTTAATTAATTATGATCTTAATTAGCATCAAGATCGCTGTGATTAATAAATAAAAAGCTTTTAAATTCATGAAAATTAGTAAATTCGCAATTTTTTAGTAAAATTCCCTAATTTGAATGACTAATTAGTTAATTATGATCTTAATTAGCATCAAGATCGTTTTGATTGATAAATGAAAAGCTTTCAAATTTAAGAAAATTAGAAAATTCACAATTTTTACTAATTTTCATGGAAGTTACTAAATGTCAGCTTTTACCAACTCGACTTGGTAAAACCTAGGTTTTACCACTCTTCGGTCTTTTATCGTAAAATATACATATATTTAGTATAATTTCAAAGTCATATTTTGAACATAAATACGACAGTCATAGGAAATTTTATATGTGTAAAAATGTTTTTCCCTCGCTCATTTTGTATTGCAGGATTTGAAGGACGTCCATTCATAGAATTTCTAAGGTCCAGAAAAGTTACTGAAAATATTGAACATTATGTTCTTCATGCTATTGCCATGGTTGATGAAACATGTCCGACACTTCAGGTAATTTATTTTTAACTACAGTCATTAAGGTGTCAATGAATCTACCACGCAGGATGTCCTCTACACGTCTTATTATAGCAAAACATATCATCGAGTGGCTTGATCAGGATATGATGCAAGCATTTAAGATTCACTATAAATATTACTTAATTGTGATTGTGCATTAAATCAAAAGATATCAAACATCTCAAGTTATAAATGAATTATATCATTGCTAATGTCATTCATGTCACTGCTGTAGCCATGGGAGCTATAAATATGGAAACAGTAAATTCCTGTTGGAAGAAACTCTTTCTGATTTCAATGTGTGCCTGAGGACACTGTCATTTGCGTGGTACCAATCACAAAGATTATAAAAGACATTTTTTCTCATTAAGGTTGATGAAGGAGGGATAGTTGATATTGGCATAGAAGAAATCCAATAATTACTTAAATAACAATCTAGATTCACATTAACAGAGGCAGAATTAATCGAGACAACTGCTTCTGCAACTGAAATCATATCCACATGAAGATCAAGATGAAGAAGTGGGAGCAGGACGACGAGGCGATCGCCTAGGGCGGCATTTTTTATAAGATTTATTATGACAATGTTTTCACTTGTGGATATTTTTGCACATCAAAATAATTTTGAAGGAAAAGCGCAAGTGGGTAAATAAGAGCAGGTAAATGAAACACTTTGCAATGTTGAAATGCTCTATTCAACTCGTTGCTATTCAACGCTTAATTGATCTCAACACACCTTCTTTCTTGCTTTTCCAAAAAGTGTCACCTATCTCTAGAGAAGCTGGTTTGTGAAAAAAAAAATTAGGTTCTTTCTCTTTTTTTTGTTAAAAGATCTTTTCACTCTTTATCAACACTTTTCCAAATGACTTTCCTTTCGTTAATAGATTACCCCAGTGCAAATTTGGATTCCTTATTCCCAACAGATGCCTCTTTCAGCATGCTGTTTGGCTCTGGAATGTTCTGACTTCCCATTTCTGTATACCTATATCTGTTCTCTAGACCAGGGTAAAGTTTTTGCAGAACCCTTGTTGATAATAAGGCTGTTCTACAGAACTCAAACAAATTTTTGTATATTTAATTCAAAAAAAGTGTCCGTACTGCTGCCCAACAAAATCATAGCCCCAGGGCAAAATGAAAGAGGGCCTAGGCATCACCCCTACAATTTACATATTTATTGTCATAAATCATTGTGCCAGATCTTATCGTGGAGGCTCCTATTCCATGCAGGACTCTTGCATGGCTCCCACAAAAAGAGTGGGTCAAGCAGGGCTCCTGCACTGATCCCAGTATAATTTAAATCTCATCAGATGATTCTATTTTTGTTTTTCACACTACAAATTCATATTGGGGGGGGGCGTGAAGAGTCTGAACTATAGGCCCACCAAAGATGTCAGCCTGGGGCCTTACTGCTGGATGTGGGGTGATGGGTGTGTGCCATCTCCAGTTGAACTCGTGGTTGGAATTCATGAATTTGAAGCCTGTCAACCTATTGGGAGACATATTCACGGATCGGGAGCTTTGATTATAACCATCACCACAAAGGAGAAAAACTACTGTACAAGAACTCTGGTGTATGGCTTTGAGTGAAATAATCATGATGCAAATCATTGAATCATAGGGTGTTCATCTCTGAGTTGTCTGTGAATATCTCCTGAGTATGAAATCAAGCATCTATCCTCAAGGGTAATTGATCCCTACAAGGGTAGGGCTTGCAGGACTCTCTAGAACAGAGCCTAGGACAAACCTCATTATTTTCCTTTTTTTACACTATAAATTCACTATAGAGGAGGCCCCACCAAAGATTTCGGTCTTGGGAGGGGGCTCAGCTCCAGGATAGTGGGGGAAATGATTAACACTGAGATGCTCGCAATAAAACTGAAAAATGTTATTACATCAAATGCACACTTTAATTTTTTTTCCCACAGGTAGGGGTCACAATGCCTTTTATTACATCTGCACAGACCTGTTTCTTGGCTCAAAGAATTTCGATATCTATACGGAATGATAAAATAACATTCTGCCTTATACAATATAGAAATTTTTTTCTGCACAGCAAAAACCTCTGTGTACGTGGCAGCATTCTCTGACTCTAAATGGCCATATTTTGTTAAACTTATCCACTATGAAAAAATGGCACCTTTCTTAGGCACTTTTGATATGTGGCATAAGTGGTTCTAATTCATTGACGTCTTTCTCCCATGTAAAATACAGGGTGATTCTAAATTCATGGGAAAAACTTTGAGGTGATATAAGGCACCTAAACAAGCAATTTTGATCATAGAATGTGCTGTCGAATTGCAATAGCAAAGGCGGTGGAGGGTGTTTTTGGAGAAAGATTTGCTGATTTTTCCTGATGGATTTGCTGCGATATGTGCTATCAACCATTCAAGGATGCATATGCACCTTCGGATTGGATTGGAGTTTGTTTTTCATTGGTGCAAGGACCATCAAGGTTATGCTGTGCCAAACAATGATCAAGCAGTATAATGACTTGTGGTAGAATTTGCATTACCAGGTTGCACCACGAGAAGACCTACCACATTACAATACCCTGCACCTTGGTCACGAGCATTAGCGCATGCAAAATCAGCCTTTAGAGGGAGGGCACATTGAGTTCAGGAAGCACAAGGAATTTCTCCCAGAGAAATTTTGAGCTACTAACCTTCAAAAAGCATTTTAAATTAACAGATATTGATAAAGATAACATACAATACAAAGATATTCTCTTTTGATATTTTAATTTTTTACTGAAATATTTTTAATTTTTGATCGTGTTGGAGAGGGCACGAGCCCCCTATGTTCTCTCCTGCGTACTACTCCTCTGGTCCCAAACATGAATTCAGGGCTGTTACTTTGCTAGAATATTTCGCTACAACGTATAAATAAGAAGGTAGGAAGAACTTATCTTTATGCTACATAACGTAACAATATGTAAGCAACATGACGCAGAGTATCGATTTTAAAAACTAAAAATGAGGGGAGCGTTTCTTGGGTTTTCAATAAATGAATTTTGTCTTGTATAATAATTTGTCTCATATAATAAATATATTTATCAATTTTCATGTTTTCTCCTAAAAAGGCACAAAAGCACATTCGTGATACTTGATTGAATAAAATTGTTCTTAATTATTTTTAGTAAATTTCACGTAGAATTTTAATGCTTTATATGATATATACATATATATATATATATATATATATATGCGCTAAATAACTCATTTAATTTTAATTTTTATTTTATAGTAGTTTTTATTTAGGAAATTCTCTCGTGACATCTTAAATCATCAACGTTACACATGACCCCCACCAAGGGGGTCGTAACCAACACTTTGAGAACCACTTTATCTAGGTAATAGAGGTGAAGAAAGAAAACTCTTTTCAGACAGTTGTATGTTAAGGGCGGCAAAATATTATTCACCTCAGGGGCACCAGAATTTCTTGAACCGGTTCTGAGTGGGAGTCATAAGTTCTCACTAGGAGCAACATAGCAGATGGGCTTTGTAAATTTAAATTGTCAATTGATTATTACATTGAGAAAAGAATAACACACAGTAACGCAGATTCCCCACATGTAGAAAACTTTGAGTATATTTTAGTATATTTTAGCTTCATCTACCAACATATTTGTTTAATTAAATGAAGAAATGACAATAAAACATTACTGAAATGTAGTAGAGCATCACTTCCCCCCCCCCCCCCACAATCCACGATGCCTTTGTACCTCAGACACACCCTGCTCTTTACATTATATACCTACATAACAAAATTTCGTTTTTTGTAGATTTCCGGAAAATCAGTCAAGAAGACTTAAAAATTAAAATTAGCCAAAAAATTTGAATTTTTGGGATCTAAAATAGAAAAAGATAGAAACATCGCCATTGATACCTTCATGTAACTTGTATGAATTCAGTTTTTTGCAAAAGTTGTGTGGTAATTTTTCTTGCAATTCAAAACTAATGTTTCTCACCCAATGTCAAATTGAAGGGGAGACAATATTTCTCACTTAAGTCTATCTTACAATTTTATGCATGATCGTGCAGTCTCAAGAAATTCGAGCATTAAAATGGGAGATGCTACTGTAACTCGAGTATTATCTCACAATTTATTTTTTTTTAGTTTTCACATGTTTTTTTTCATCCATTCAAGGGATTGAGTGCCACTCAGAGGTTTATGGACTCCCTCGGAAGATATGGGAATAGTCCATTTCTTTGTACTTGCTACGGAAGTGCCGAGTTACCTCAATGCTTTTGTAGGTATGTGTGTTTTCTGCCTTGTTGTGAGAGAGTTATGAATTTTTTATTTTATGTGGGGGAGTTTGTACTGTCCATAGTTTTGTTCTCGCAAGCCAATTTACTTCTGATGAAAGATAATTTTTTGGCCTTGAATGCCATAGTTTGTTTTAGTCAGTCCCCAGCACTTTTTCAACTTTAGTGGTTGGCATCATCAGACGAAATGTTAAAAAATAGGAAAAAACTGATGAAACCCTGCATGGAAATAGTGATCTCTCACTTATACACTCTCTTATTTAGGTTTTTCTCAGTTACGAGATGATTTTCTACACTCCCAGTCAAAGATATAGTATAATAATGCTATTCACTTATCCTTTTTTTTTTCCTTTTCTCTTGCATCAATGCATAAGTGAGAGATCACTGTATTTATTGATTTTTCCCCATTTCTTTTGATGATGCCAACCTCTATTATTAAGGAAGCATTGAGAAGTAACCTAAACAATCAATGCCTGAAAAGTTACACCTCAGCTTGGTATAAGCATCCTACCAAAAAAACACAACAGGCCTTAGATAGCGCACAAATGAAATTTCTTTTAGCAATAACTGTGGCCTATAACACAACAGCCACTCTTGGACTCCAGGTGATCACAGACAACTGCCCACTTCACATAAAGCTCCAAATGGAAGCAGTCTATACAAACGCAGTTAGGTTTAAGAAAAACATTCAACCAGAACTTCTAGACTTTGACCCCAATAACTTTGAAGCACGGGAGCATGGCTGGCACCACCACCCTTCCTGCTCAACTATCCCCAATCAAATTTCGATTGACGGCCACGATATAAAACTAGCAAACACCCACATATACACAGATAGCTCCAAAACCTATGAAGGCATTGGGGCAGCTTATTGTGTATACACAATAACAAGAAAAACAAACATGGCAAGCTGCGCTAGATAAAAACAATAGTAACTTTCAAGCAGAATTGTTAGTGATAGAAGCAGCTACACAATACTCTTGAGGAACAGAAGAAAGTTTTAATAATAACTGATAGCCGCTCCTCCCTTCAAGCACTTCTAGATTCAACAAATAGAAACACAATAGTACATGTATTGAGGCTGCGTCTATTAGATAAACCAAAAATTTTCCTAGGTTGGACGAAGGCCCATGTTGGTAATCTTGGAAACAAGAGAGCAGACTCTCTAGCCAAAGCTGCAATCAACTGTGACAATAAACTTGATAACCCTTTCCCTCCCACTAATGCTCCTGAAGCGACAACTTGAACAAGCAACCCTCCAGGAATGGCAGCAAATTTGGGACCAAGGAACAACAGCTAGGAAAATGCACGACATTGTCCCTCGAGTCACATACAACACATTAAACTGGAAGAGGGAGGTGACTATCTTCATAACAGGACACAGCCTATTCTCTATATACCTACACAAATGAAAACACTGCCAAACAGACAAATGTGCCTGTGGTATGGTGGGTACTCCAGTTCACTATGCCACAGAGTGTAAATTTTCAAAGCATCTACACATGTACAAATATTCTGAAAACAATAGAAAACAATGGTTCACTCAAATAATCAAAAACACAGCAGCAAGGATTACAAGCCTTTTCAAATATATACACGCCAACGAAAAACAAAACATCTGCCCACCAGATTTATTAAATAATGCTTCAAGTTTCATGAAAATAAGGGAAAAAACAGATAGATAAAAACAACAATAAAAATCATATCCACATGACTGCCACTACTAATGCATAACCATTACGTGTACAAGATATAGCATGATTAACCGGACCCAAACAAGAATTTTTATGACATTCCCGTAACAATGGTGTAAATGTGATAACCACAAGTGTTTTTCATTGTTATTCTAGTGGGGGTGCTATGCGGGAGGACACAAATGGTTTCATAGTAACCATTACATGTAGTTTTTATTTTATATATATTCTTTTTTTAATATATAAGTATAACCAGCCAGAGCGAGTCAATCAAAACAAGACCAAAGCTGATCCTTAGCTAAGGCTCTCTCCAGATGATCCCCCATTTAAACTAATCCTACATTGCGCACCAAAATAGGTTTAGAGTGCAACGACTTGACCTGGCAGTTATATGTATATGTGTATTTCTCTTTCCTCTGTTTAAGTTCTTCATGCATTTCACGCCCACAACACATGTGCATACTCATATGGTCGTATTCATGTTCATCACTGAATAAGGTGCTAAGCAAGATGGCACAGGTGATTCCTAATCGTATATATTCCCCCACACAATATTTCTATTTTGCATATTTTCATCAAATCCACCGGAGCGAGTGAAAATACAATAAGACTGATGCTAGCTTATAGTCTGCAAGTTATCAAACTCATTTGCAACCAATAAGGTGTTAAGCGAGATGACTATCTCCGATGGATATTTTATATTTCACAATGAGATTGTCATTTCGTTTGGTTTTTTTTTATATCCTGTGTATATAATATGGCAAGTGTAAGATAACAGATGAGATGGCATGGGGCCCCCTCCAATTGCTTTTAAAATATACCTCCATCCTAATATGTGTACATTCATCCATCTTAACGAAACCCTGAAACTTTTCTCCAACTCCCAACCCCATCTCGTCTGTAATCACCACGAAATTTGTTAATCGTGACAGTACCCAATTGTCCGGGGAAAATATGTTGTAAAAATTTTGTATGTTCTTTTTCTGGACACAAAAAGTGTTCCAGACTCTGCTACGAAGCTGGGCTGAAAGAGATCTCGACAACGGGATAAGTCCAGTGGCAAAGTTCTGGCATTCATTCATTCAGCCTTTTAAAAAGCTACCTTCTATCCAAAACTTTGCTGTGAATACTTGATCAGCTACATATTTCATTCGTATTTATTGTAATCCGATCATAAAATAATTGGGAAAGATGTTTTTGCTGTATTTTGTTGTATGTTGTTGGTTTTTAAATTGCTCTAAAGCTTTTTCTTCATAAATAAATAATAAATTAACTAAGAATTATGAAATAAAATATTTTAAATAGATATTCTATGCATATTACACCTTCATACATGCGTAAGTATATATTTTCTGTAACTTTTTGCAGATTGTGTGCAGTTTTTGGTGGAATCTATTATCTGAAGAGAGATGCAGATGCAATTATAGTTGATTCCAATAACCATTGTGCTGGCATCATATCACATGGTCGCAAATTAAAATGCCAGTATGTATGAGCGCTCTTTTTTTTGGTTCAGTTTGTGTGCATTAAAAATCTTTAAATTATACAAATCACTGAATGTTTCCTTCAATGAATTTAAGTCATGAATGATTAAATTAAGCATTTTATTCATGTGAAATCAGTTAGCAAAGTGTAGTTAAGGCAGTTTTATGAAATGAATATGAAATATAAGAAAGGGAAATCTTTTTCCATAATTCCTGTGTAATTCATATCCTTATTTATGGTTGTGAATTATAAAGACATGTTAATGGTTGAAATTTTTATATATTAAATGATTGAGGGTATCATATGCTGCAGGAAAATGTAGATCAAAGCAGAAATTAAATTATTTGATGGGCCATGGTTGACCAGGTAAAACAATCAATGAGACAATTTTTTTATTGTACTTAAAAAACGTTCAGAGGTTTCCAAGTTTAAAACTCATTCAGTGTCATGGTTACAATCTTTACTGACACAGAGGTACAACTTCTACAAAAGAGAGATGGCATATATGACACTATTCTTGCAGATTTCCAAAACCCCAGGAATACAGCAAACTGAGTAATTAGCTCACAAACCTTCCAACAAAGAACAGGGAAAAAATAGTGATCGGGGAACTCTTAGTCCTGATGTGTATAAGATTACTATGGTGCGATAAAAAAGTAAAAAATTATGATCCTTTCATGTTTGTGATATCTAGTTAACTGAAAATAATTATAAAGGAAATTACTTTGGTATGAATAAGCTTTGAATTTGTATCAATTTTTTATTATGTAGATCTCTTGTTATGGAATACAGCTATGCGCCACTTGACTACATTCCTTCTGAATCTACTCAGATGTAAGCGTCCTTAACATTTTTTTTTTTTTTCTTGTCATTTTATTCCTACTGTTTAAGTTATATTTAGTTTCCTAAATGCATCATTTTCAATTATAAATATTTTGTAAATAGATTTGTTAAATTTTTTAACAGCACAGGGGGCATTAATTCAAAAACAACATGCTCCACAGTAATTGTCACAATACGAGATTTGTTCAAAAGGTATTCTACTATAGTTTTTTGGGCTTAAACCAATGAAGCTAGGGAGGTGTGGTTTGGTGTACATATGTAGGCGATCCTAGTAAGCATGCTTGAATTTTTTCCTGCCTGCAGAAGCTGCCAATTGCCACAGATTGCTGATGAGAGGAAGTGTAAGTGAGCACTGTTACATTTTTGGTTTTTTTAAAAAAAGGCAGAAAAAATTGAACAACACTAATACATTAGTCATGATAGAGCTGCCAATTGCAACACAACCTTTTTTGTAGTACTTCTTGTTGATGGGTGTGCTGTGTGGTGCGTACTTTAGCATGTTCTGTGCGATTCACAAATGGAGTTACTTCTGCTTGATCAAACAGCTTTGGCAATAACCTCACTGAGATTCTCCTGAAGCCCAAATCATCAGTGAAAATAGAATGAATGGATTCAGTGCTGATACCTGCATCATCTGCAAGTTCTCTGATCATAATTCGACGATCTTGTATCATTAGTCCTGATTTGGTCAATGATCTCATTTTTGGATGCTGAGAGCCTACCAAGAATGCTCTACACTATCCATGGATGTGCAGCCAGCTTTGAAGTGGTTATACCACTATTTTACTCATCCTCGGCCTGCCGATGGCTGGTATCTTTTGCAGGCAGGAAAAAATTCAAGCATGAGCACTAGTGTTGCTTACATTCATGTGCCAAATCACACCTCCCTAGCTTCATTGGTTTACACACAAAAAATTATGGCTGGATATTTTTTGAACAAACTTTGTACATGCCACGGCTTTTGCAGTTTTGAAAGTTGATTTTTGGCTGCTGTGGCTTCTATAAAGGTTAAGAGTTTTGAGAAAACCTTGCCCCCCCCCCCCATTGCTTTCTTTCCTAAAAAAAAAACAGGTAGAGTTCATGTGAGAAATCTCATAATATACTACTACTTATTAAATTTCCACTGATTTGCAAAATATTAAAACAGGGCCCTCAGTAAGCAAATGGTGGAGGCCAGACTTGTACCCAGCAAGAAAATTTCCTTCTCATTATATATATATATATATACAGAACAGCTAACCATAGCTACCAGTTCCAATTGATCAACGCCAACCATTTCCCCACAATAGTATTATATACAGAATCTCATTATATACAGGAAGTCGAGTAGGTCAAGGATATTACAGTGCCATCAAGTATTTTATAACTTTTCAGTCATCTAATAGATTCAGGATTGAGCAATGTTTAAATGTTGCATCAATTAAGTCATGATTTAATAATTTCAGGACATCCAGGGCAATTTATATTACTGATGCTTCAATAATGTTAGCTGAAAGGCAACAGGTATGCATTATTTATTGAGCATTTGATGATTTCAGCTATACAAAAGTTTTTTTATATACAATAGGTAAACTTGATTAATTCAAATTTTAGATAATGTGAGCTTTTAGGAACTCCCCTTGAGTTTTTATCTAATTTAATGTTAAAATTTCTTGATTAATTCAATTTTTTTTTCTCGATAATTTGAAGTTTGAGGAGAAAGGAATCATGGTTTTTATATGGGCAAATTTGTTTGGAGAAATTTTAGAAGAAGCCAGACTTTGCTTTCCTCAATCAAGTTGCTAAATAACAAATTTTCAAGGACAAATAAAAGTTTGAAAAAAAATTCTGTTTTCCTCTTTTTCTTTTTTTAATAATTTAATGTCCATTTTGACATTGTTCAGCTGGAGTGCATTGAGCATGTGTACCACTTAATACTGTTTTTTCAACTTATAGATCAGAGTGTATCATTCAAAATCTGAATCCTTTTATAATTAAGAGTATAGAAATTATATTGAGAGATAAAAGTTCAGATCCTAATACTGTTAATGAAAATATATTTCCTTGATAGCATAAGAATGATAAGCAAAATTTGGGAAATAGTTTCATAATGGATGATCATGTGAACTATTTCCATAAATCGGCTTTGATCATGGTCAAGAAATTCTGCAGTGATGCTGATTCCAGAACAGTGGGATAATGTAGCAGCTAAGATCAATTATATTATAGTTATTAATTCAAGTTTTTATCTGTATTGAACTGGTGATAAAATTTTAATGGTAATTATCATGTCGATGACTACATTAAAATTTGTAGTCATTTTACGAATCCAGGATAGATTAATTGAATAATTCAAACTTTTTTCCAGTGACTTTAGACTTTGAATTGACCAAGCTCAACTGTACCTCCAGATTTTAGATATTCCTATGATTCAGTCTACATTTATGCTCCATTAATGCATCCATTTATTTCCTTTTTCATAGAATACTCTTTTGAGGCTGCCACCAGTATCAGGTGTATGCAATGCCATTACTGTTATTGAGTTTGGCTCGCTGTCTTATGTTTGTCCAGAAAAGTTTTGTAAGTTCTTTGAAACTTCTTAAAAACCTTTTGATTTTTTTTTTTCATCATTAATCTTACCACCATCTGAATATCCCTCAGAGTAAATATTTTTTTGCATGTATAGTAGAATATCTCTATCTTAAATCTCACCAGAGTGAAAAAAATTTCGAGATAGAGATTTTTGAGAAAGGTCTTACAAAAAAAAAAAGTTATGGCATCTATAGATGTCATGTCCAGTTAACTGAGTGAAAAAAAAAGATTATGTATATAAATATTTACATGAAGGTGGTGATGATAATCTTTCTATTATAGTTCCTATAAATCTGTAGTGTTAATTTTTTCCTCAGATGTTGTACACATGATCTCCCAGTCTTTTGGAAATGCAGTAGAAGAGGAATTTAAAGCAGCAGAAAGGGATTTGTTTAGTACTCGATCATCAGGTAATCAATCATTTGCCATTCTATTGAGCACTGAAAAACACAAAACAGAGCTATCTTTGCCACAAGATGAATATGACCTATAAAACCATTATTTGCAGGGGAAACAAATGATGTAGTTTTCACTTTATCATTAGAATTTTATTTTCATAATTTGTCGAGATAACATTTTTCACTGGTTTTATAAAGCACTAATTCTCAAAGTATCTGTCCCAGATGAGCAGCAAAGAATTTCAACTTTTAAATGTTCCATATTTTTAAGTGAAAATGGCAGGTGCCTGAATTTCTGTGTTATGTAAGTATAGTGTTGAAGGTGTACCTGCTCTCTTAAAGATTTTTTCAAATGGGGGAGCTGCTCACATTTTCTCCTTGAAGTTGGGAAAACCACAGAAAACCAACTTCAGCAGCTGACCACTGTTCCCCCTCATGGTTCAAATCTGAATCTGCACTATACGAGTCCAGCATGATGCCCATATGACCGCACATAGGCTTTATGTAGATTACTGAGATTAGGGCTGAAGCTATATTAGTATTAAAAGATGCGACAGGTATAAATTGCATACAGTTAGTATTGTGCTGTGGGCCTAATCGCATTCATCATACTCATCCAAAAATGTATGTCGCTCATCTCATGATTAATCATATAGTGCTCTACAATAAGGAAGTGGGGGAGGGGCGTGCATAGAAATGAGCCCATAAATCATCTTATACCTTTCTTAGGGAGTCATGCCCTCTGGAGAATGTTAATGTGTCTTTGCCTGCTCTGTTGTCAGAAAGAATTAGTTTATCTAAATAATCGCCACAGAGGTATGCGATCACTAGGGCTAGGATTTCTGAGACTTTGTATAATTTTTTTTTTTTTTTGCATATTTCACTATTTTTACGTAATAGCATATTTTAATTATTTTAAGGTATTATTTTGCAAATTTCTGCATTTTCATTGAGAAGTAATTTTTTCCCTTGCCATCCCATTTTCTACTAAAAGACATAAGCTAAAGATAAAAAAAGAGATCTTGGTGTTCAGAACATCTTTGCATTCATCCTAGTGACAATGCACAGATACTGTCGTTCCCTTTCTTCAAGCTTGAGACAGAATTTTGTGAAGCAGACCTGTTGCATGCTAGTCTTGTTCTCAAGGTTTCTTGGTGATCCCACAAGTTCTTCCACTGTCCTTTTCCCTTCAGGAATATCATAGTAGTAAATTGATTTATCATTTTTGTTATGTGCTCAAGAAGTGTTGCCAATGTGGTAATACAGTCAACACTCATTATAACGACCCCACATTATAGCGACCAATACATTACAATGACTGGTAGGATAAGTCCCAATAAAAACTATCATATATGTTTGCCTTTCAATGTAGCGACCCTCCTAATATTATGTCCGTTTTCAACAGGACAGAGGGGTTTGTTATGTTGAGTGTCGACTGTGCTTACAGAAAAACAGGACGAAATGCAGTCAAATTTTGTTACGATGTCAAGAAATATTAAAAATGTTTTGTACTAAATAAACACAAAATTCATTTAGTACGAACCAACATTCATTCAAACCAACAACAGAGAATTGATTATATGCAATGTGAAAAATATTTAATTTGTATCAAGCGAAATTTATATTGAGCAAGTTTGTCTTGAGTAGGTTCAGTTATACTCCTATTTTAGCATTAAATTCGTAGATAAATTTATACTTTCAAGTTGTTGTTTTTTTCTCCCACAGGATATTTTTTTAGCCAATAAACTTTCAATAGGATGCAGAAACTGAAATAATTTAAAAAAAACTGTTTTTTGGCAGTTGATAAATTAAAGAATTTTAAGTCAAGCAACAACAGTTGTTGTACAAACTATTTTAAAACACCAGTAACTGATGGTTTAAAATAATTTTAATTGAATTAATATTCCTCATTCACACTTAAATTCCTCATTTCACTGCAAAGCAATTTTTGTAGGTAATTTTTCTTGTTTTATAGAACATATTTTTAGTTCTTTTGAGCAAAAATTCATTTTTTATGGAGCCTTTCCCGGCAGTTTTTAGGTAAAAAATCTTAGCCCTAGTGAAGTTGCAGGTGTTAAATATTTGAGAACCACTGCTGTGTAAAGATTGAATGTCGTCATTTGATTATAGCTTCCCTATTTATCATAAGTATCCTTTCTTTTTAATTAATCTCTTAGACAATTGTGAAGCTGGCAATGATGAATCATGTGGAAAGCCAAAGATTCTATGGTGTCTGTATTTCAAGCAGTGCAATATGACAGATGGGAATTTGAATGAAAAGACACCTAGTGGTGTGTTCCTCACATCATCTTCAGACGCAAAGTTAGATTATGAATACGCAGTAAAAGAGGTTAGTTGTCGTATATGTGTATCACGCATCATTCTTGTTGTGCATAATTTTTGTTGAGAGTTAAGTTGATGCATGCAATTACAACATACTCAATTACAACGTATCTCAGCCATTATGGATTTCCCATAATCATGACAGAACTCACTTAACTAAGTTCTTTTACTTTAAAGATAATACTTAAAAATAAAAGTGGTCTTTGCAAATAGTCACATACGTGAATATTAGAAAAAGCGAGAGGTTTTTGGTTAAATACTTAAATTAACTTTTATTACAGTGCACACACGATTTTGGGGGGTCAAAGATAAACTTCAGATTTGGAAACAATAAGTCCAGTGTGAAATATTATTCCCAGAAACATTGTTTTTGTTGAAACTATTCTCATGATCTTTTGAATAAAGAGGTATTGGTACATAAGATTGCAAAGTATCCCCCATCTCTGTTTTAATGAAGAAAACGCATTGACTATTCCTGCTTCTCTTCTGTTAATTTTCTGATATGCTTTTAAATCATCTGACGATACTGGGTGCATTCACAAAAAGTGTAACAATAATTTAAACTCCTATCTCAAGAAGCATTCAGTCAGTATATATCATTGCTTTTGATGTCTGCAGGTAGATCTCATTAAGGCGAATACAATTATTCCACTCTGGTTTTAATACCCTTTCTGCTCTGGGCAGCATGCTTTTGGCCCGCTTTCATAACAGAATTATTTTATGCTATATCTCAAGTTTGCAACGCAAATAAAAACTAATGGTGTCATCTGATAGACTTTTTAGGATAAATCCAATGATAGCACTCCAGTTTTGATATCTCTTCTGGTCTGGGTACCAGGCTTGCAACCTGCTTTTGCAATAGAATCGTTTTACACTATATCTTGAGTGGTTTGCAATGCATATGGATGACATATTATTTTAGATTATTATTACTTATCCAGTGTAAGTGCATTTCATGCCTTCTGGGCTTATTGTGAATAAATAAATAAAATAAATAATTTGTATCATCTGTTAGCTATTCCAAAGACGAATCTGATGACACTAATTTATTTATGTCATTACCTATCGCACGATTCAAGGCACAAAGAACGTATTCACATCAAAGTTTGCAGTGTCTATGACCCAGCCTATCCTAATTTTTTTTTCTCTCACTTCGCTGTTTCTAAGCCAACCCATAAAATATTATATTGCATCTGTAGCTTCTGGTGCCTCTTACCGGATTCTTTTAATGTCAACCTAGGAGTGGTACTGCCCGCTTTGGGAATTGTTGGTTTCAGTCTACTTAGGAGTCACCATCGATATTGTTAATACTGATTTATTCAAAGACAGTTTTGCATTTTTGTTGCTTTTCATCCACTGAAAACTACTTCAAAAATGCACTTGACTAAATGACTTTTCTCCCATGTGACGTTGCTTTCGAAATTCTCTAATTTTGGCTTTTAATTTTTTCCAGGCAAAGGAAGTCTTCGAGAAAATGTATCCGGGAGAGGAATTCTTGCCCCGAGCACCAGATCCAGAAGACATCATAATGGACGATACATCGAATCCCGGTGAAGAAGGCACACAAGTCACCTCGCACAATGAAAACGATAATATCGAGAATGATCATCTTAAAGAAGAGGAAGAGAATGATGGTAAAGAAAACTGTACTGAAGCCAAGTCTACTGATGGTGATAGTCCCGTTCATAGAGAGCTTGTAGAAAATGCTGTGATGAAAGATAATACCATATGAAATGTGTACATTACAATTATGTCTAGAATATATGTACATAATACATATTTTTCACTGTTTGTAAATGAAAAACTTATGCTTCTCGAATAATTTCTAATGTTTTTTTACTCAAACAAAATGTAAGTATATAAATCTTTGCTGAATACTCAAAGCTGTTCGATTTAGAGAAATGCCATGTTGATAAATAGCGAAGTACATTCGCTTTAATTTGTCTACTTAATACTTTATTCTTATTAAATTTGAATTCCTGTGCTGTGATTATTCTGTGAAAAGAAAAAAATTTCCTTGTGACTCGCTGGACCTGTCAAAAGCAATATCTATATCAGTAGAAGTAAAAGAAATACAGCTAGCGATAACTATGTAATGAGCATGAAATATATAATGTTTTGTGTGTGTGAGTGTCTATCATTTTCTTTACATCTTGTACAGCTCAAATGATTAAAATACAAGGAAGGTATGAAAGTTAGTGTCGTTTCATTTGTATGAGTGATCCAGGTTTGAACCCTGTTGCCACTCATTTTTGTTCGGCTGAAGTTGGTTTTCAATTTCAAGGCACATGAATGCGAGCCTATCTCTTCATTTAAAAAATTCTTTCAACAGAGAGCAGACAGACTTTCAACATGATACTTGCAAATACATATGCAACGCCACAACAGGCAAAATGCCCAACGAGGTGGCTGAGAAAAAGAAACATAATATAAAAGTCAAGCATTCACCATCTTTACTTCAAAATGTGAAACACAGGTGGCAAGGTCTGTAACTCAAAGGGTAATTACATAAGGGCTGTGCATGCACAAACTCGCACAACACGTTCTAACATGTACTGATTCGTTAGAAATTCTGCAGAGGAATGTGTTATTCTCCAGGTGCATATGCGATTAAGTAGTAGTAGTGCGAGCAAAATGAACGCACTTCAAAAGTTCATAAGGACAAGGGCTTAACGTTTCCGGGGTTTACTTCAATCCTGGGACAATTCAGTTTTTTTTTCAACAAAGAAGCAGAAAGCAAGGGGAAAAAATTATTCATTCATTGTTATACAGGGGATATGGTATTTTACTTGCAAACCATTGATCCTAGAGGCATACTTCCAATTAGAAAAATTATCCAAATAACACGTGGTACTCAGATGCATTTGTTGCAGGTTGTGTCACGCCATATCACGATATTAAATTAAGTGATAATGCGTTGAGAAAAACAGAAAAAATCATTGTGTCCCAAATATAGATTTTTAATGGCCTGCTCAGTATTCCAACATGCTTAAACGTATTCACTTGTCCTGAACTTAGATAAAAATAATAAAACATGGTCAATCAACACTATTTTATTAATCCAGTGTGTGGAGTCGCCATCTTTTTTTTGTATTTCGCTCGCAGAGCATCTACAAAGAAAGAAATTGGACACAGTGCCTCAGCATTGAAACTATGTCTAATCTAAATCATGATTTTTTGACAACTGTCTGTTCCCTCTCTTCCAAAAGGGACGAGAAATTTCACTTTTGGTTTGGGTTCTTTTGTTCAGACGAAAAACCCTCTGATTGGTTGATGAAACATTATGAACCAGGCCAATACCAGCTAGAGAAGATAGCTCTCTAGCTGGTGTTAGCTGTGCTCCATAATAGGTTCGAGGATTTAAAAAATAATGTCGTGAGAATTTTTTTTTTATACTGACATCGATTCTGTTGATGTGTCCCAGTAAGTTGTCTGGTATAAACAAAATGTGTTGTGGGATTTTCAAGCATGCGAAAGAATCTAAGAACGTGTATCTTCTGATTAATATGTTTGAAGTGTAATTTTTTTTAATGAATGCTTTGCAAGTGTCGTGAATGCAATTTGCCCCTTATTCATCATACAAGGGTTGTATAGTTATTAAAATAAGAGAGGGAATGTTGACTTTTTGTACTGACAACCTGTACTCAAAAGCCTAATTAAAAATGTTGTTTCCCTGTCTCTCCTTATGCCAACGAAAAACGTTTCATGTTTTTATGCACAATATTCACCAAGATATTCGAAAAATAGCAAGTTAGGGGAAAAACACACAGCATCAAATGTGTGGCCACATTTAATTGGATTCACACCATGGCCCCCACATCCTGAAGCAGGGCCCCCCGACCAGACTTTCCCGGGGGCCCCCTTTATGATGAATTTATAGCGTGAAAAAACAAAAAAATGATTAAAATCCTCCAGGGCTGGAGCCTTGTCAGCCTACATCTTGTGGGGGGCCATGATTCACACAGTCCAAAGTGTTGTGCCGTGACGTCGATTTGTCATTGTATGGCTTTATACCACTCCAACGACCCTGCCTTCCTTAGACGCACCGTTGTATCACGGTCGTAGCGTAACTTCCTGGGGCAGACATTTTCTTGGGGCCCTCCTTAAAAAGGAAAAAAAAAAGCAAAATAAGTGAATTTTTTGTGAGCTTCCCCCCCCCCATTTGGCTCGGGAACCCCGGGGCAGTCCCCGGTTGCCACAGCCTAGTTACGGCCCTGCGTTGTAGGCATGGCCCCACAAGGGGTGGGCTGACAAGGCTCCAGCCCTGGGGCCAGGGATAATTTTCATTTTTTTTTTTGTTTTTCACGCTATAAATTTAACATAAAGGGGCCCGTGAAATATCCCAGCCTAGGGGCCCTGCTTTAGAATGTGGGGGGCCATGGTTGTAGGCCTGCGCCGGGACCAAAGCGTCTTTAATACGCTTTGGCCGGGACTTTTTAACAAGGAAGAAGATCGGTTGGCATTAGCTCCTAGAAGTTGGGAACCACCTTCAGGTGCACGGCTATTGTAAATCGCAGGAAGTTAAAATGTTTTTTACGAAATGTTGAAAAAAAAAAGGCATGAGACAATTCGGGACAAAAAAATTCGCGATGACCAAAATTACAAAAAAAATAAATGCGCGAATGTGTCCCGGGAATTATGGGCCATGTGGTCACAAGGTTCAGCAGGAATTTGGTTTGATTTCGCTATCGGTTACTTTCTTCTCTCACAGATGGCGACACGTGATACTATCAATTTCCATATTTTTTATAAAATAAGTTTATAAAATAAACACGAATTGCATTTGAACAAAATGCCTGGGTTTTTTCAACAGGAAAATTTCAGATATGGTCGGATAAAAAAATCTCTCGAGGTCGAGTCATGGAAATGGGTACAATGAGTCGTAAATCAAGGTCGGTGTAGTAGTAGTGCATCAATGGCGTAATGTGAGATTCAATGCAGTTGCGTGTTTTGTACTTTGGTTGATATATGTGGTTTTTTTGCACGATTTCACGAAAACCCATCACTTTTCAGATCTAGCGATTGAGTAATTACATAAATTCATTTCAGTCGTGTCAGGATGGCCGAGCGGTCCAAGGCGCTGCGTTCAGGTCGCAGTCCGGTTCTCCGGGCGTGGGTTCGAATCCCACTTCTGACAAGTGACACATTTTTCCCCAGCACGTGATTTAATCCATCGTTACCATAATTTATTTTTTGTTTTTCTGTGATGATTGTTTTTCCACTTTACCAATTTTTTTTTTATTTTTCACGAATGCGTAATGAAAACAAATTTTATGCAGGGGGCATGGCCCCCCCACAAGGGCGGGGCTGACAGGGCTGTCCTGGGGCCCAGGACAGTTCTCATCATTATTTTGCTTTTGCACGGTATAAATTAACTATAGAAGGGCCCGTGTCTGACGGGGGCCAGCAGAAGATCCCAGTGTGAGGGCCCTGCTCCAGGATGTGTGGGCCATGGCAGAGGACTTCAACATTGCAGGGGCAAGCCAAAATGCGTGCTTTACACCCCGCTGACCGAGCATCTAGAAGCGGCTAGAAATGGATTCATAGTTTTGTCGCCCTTCTTCTCATTCTAGTTTAAACTAGTTTCTTGTCCACTCATTCCTGAAATTTGCCGCCCTGGGCAATAGCCCGCTTAGTCCCCGCCCATGTAAATATACCTCTGTCTGTCAGGGCCGTCTTAAGAGCATCATGGGACCTCGGGCCAAGTGATTTTTCTGAGGGCTGGCAAATTCTCGAAAAATTCAATAACTTCTTATTTATCTGAGACCCCTCTTCTCTTGAGTGCCCGGGTGGGCCCATGCGTTAAGACGGCACTGCTGCCTGTAAGTCACTCTTTTGGTCACTCATATGCTTGACACTCATTGCGACAGCGGGCTGTAGCACCATTTGGAGCTCTAGCCAGGGCCGAATTAACCATTAAGCATCAAGAGGAAAGGGGCACCACAAAAAAGTAGATAAAATGTTGTTGTTTATATATATATATATATATATATGTGTACAATTTCTTTCCAGGGCATCCGGCAGAAAATCCTAAAATTTTCGATGAATGAGATTTCATGCAATTTCTATAAAGTTAGCTTGAGCTATTTTAACAGCATCGTGGGGGCAATTTGGCAAACTGATTTTTCTGAGGTACCCTCTCTACCAGCTAAAAATTCCCGCCTACCAATTCGCATACTAACTCTCGCAAACTGTAAACAAATCTACTTTTTACGAGGTCCTCGGGTTGTGTCAACACCTTCTATAGCAGTGGTTCTCAACTTTTTCAAACCCGCGGCCCGGTTTCATTCATTTTTGTTAGTCGAAGGCCCGGTCAAACACACGACCAACGGAAAATGAATCAGGAAAAATGAAACGGCTAATCATTCGCGGCCCGGCAGTTGAGAAACATTGTTCTATAGCATCTCTATAGCTGGTGTTGGTTGCAGGGCCGCAACTACATGTTTGGTCACCCGGGACTAAGGCTATTACCCGGTTATTAAGGCTATACACAAATCAGGATCTGATCCGATGCTCCCGGTGTCGTACAGGCCAATCAGCCTTTTTTCAAATGGAAGTAAAATCTTTGAAAGAGTAATATCCCAAGTAGCACAAAGATATAGATCTATATCGTAAAATTCCAGTTTCCAATATAAATCTATATCGGGCCACGATATCGTTCTGGCTAAAAAAGGCATAGTCAGAGATAAATAGATCTATATCGTGAATGTGATATATTCAAATACTTCAAATTTTGGACGATAGATGGCGCCCTTTCGGAAGAAATAAAAAAATGTAATTATCTGAAGGTGGGTGGGTTTGAACCTATGTTCCCTGAACTCGTCCCATCTCTAACTCCGGATCTTACCAACCCCCCCACTACAGAACTGGTTATTGGTTGTTATTATAACATTAATTTATAAGTAATCTTTTTTTAACTTGTATTTTCAAATCAAATTTATTCATTTTCATGTATGCACAAAAATTAGAAATTGTGAGACATATTTATCATTTTGAGGCAGATAATTGAAAAATTATATTATAATTAAGGAAATTATATATGATACAAAAAACACAAAAAACAAATTAATGTATTGTGTAGTATATTATTTGTTTAAAATTATTAATTTATATGCTAATAAAAAAAAATACAAGAATAAAAAATATGCATCACAAAAGAGTTAAAATTCTCAAAGTATGGTAAAAAATGAGAACATCAAAGGAAAAAAATGAATAATTTTAAGAAAAACACACAACAAAAACAAGAGCAATTTTTTTTTTAATTAAAAAATATGTGCAATTATAAAGTGGCAATTGAAGTTACGGTGGATAAGTTCTCGCTCCTTCTAAAATACCAACATCTACGATGTAAAACATACACAGTAAGGATTCAATTATAACTGATGAAATGTGATTTTGATATATCAACATAATTAATCCTATCAAAACCAAAATTTCATATGAAAAATTATTCATTCAAACGTTTTTAATTTCAATTCAAACAAAAAATTGTACACTCGACTTTAAATTTTCTCCAAATTCTTTATTTGAAGGCAATATTTTTATTTAAAGGCACACAATATGGTGATATATCAGCATATTGTGTATCTGATATATATCTTTGTCAGGTTCACGATATAGATGTGTGTCATGTTCAGGATATAGAGCTATGTCTTCTTTGATAGATCTATATCAGGTCTATATCGAGAATGTGATATAGATCTTTGTCAGGTGCACGATATAGATCTATGTTTTTCAAACTATATTAAAATAATTTATTGCCCCAAGTTGTTGTCCTTCAAAGTAGAGATTATTCACATGGAATCAAATACATATTCGGCTGAAAAATTAAAGATTTGATCAATTAACATCATAAATAATTTGCACCATATAAGACGAGATCGTTCTATATCATAGTTATGACATCTGATATTCCTCTGACATTTCGATATATAACGATATGGTCCAAATATTGTACTATATCGTTGTGCTACTGGGGATCATCCAGATTTGAAAACTTTCTAACAATAAACAGGATCATACGACCTGAACAACATGGTTTCAGGCGTGAACACTCATGTGTCACACAACTAATTAGAGTCACCGATTTCATTGTGGAAGCCTTCAACAACTATGAATTTGTTTCAGCTGCTTTTCTCGACATTAGTTAAGCATTTGATAGATGCGATCACCCAACATTACTTGCAAAAATAATTGATAATGGATTTCCCCCACATTTTATTTTGTTCTTCTATAACTACTTAATTGGAAGAACCTTCCAGGTGCGAATTGGTGATAAACTGTCATCTATAAGAAACATTACTGCATCTGTCCCTCAGCGAAGTGTTCTCGGGCCACAACTTTTCCTCGTATATATTAATTCACTCCCTGCTCCACAGGCGGGCATTTTAGCCCTGTCCTGTTCGCTAATGACGCAGTGGTGTTATGTAATTCAAGGCAGGCTAGCAAGGCAGCCAATAATTTACAAGAATCAGTTGATGACATTGTCGAATGGTGTGATGAATCAGATCTGGTCCTCAACCAGGCAAAGTGTCAATTTGCTTAGTTTGCAAATAGGAGGAAAGTTCCACCTTTCAGACGACTATACATTGGGGGAACACTCCCTAAAACCAGTTAAAAAGGTCAAATAATTGGGATGTATATTCAACAAAACAATGACCTTCATACCTCACATTAAATTTGCTTGCAACAAAGCCAACAATATCCTAGGTGCTCTCAATAAGATCACCTTTCCACAGGCAAAGCTCTCATTGAAAAATAAAATTCTGCTCTTTAAATCCATTATCAGACCAACACTTTTATACGCTTCTCCTGCGTGGGCATATGCGACAAAAACAAACATTCGAACTCTACAGAGATCTCAAAACAAAATTCTCCGTAGATTTGTCCGTGCACCATGGTTCATTCTCAATTCTAATATACACAGAGATCTTGATATTTCGAAAATTTTTGCTTACATTAAACAGTTAAACAGGCATCAATTTGACATAATGTCCAGATCCAAGTTTGGCCACATACAAGAAATTGTCAATTATAGTGAATCCCCGAGGAAAAGAACTTCGGCTAGACGTAAAGTCTATAGGAGACCGAAGCAGATCTTTCACCTTCGGTGGGAGAATCTGGTGTAGCGGTATTTTACATAATGTATATACAACTTGCACCTATATCTAATTTATTTATTTATACAATATTGTTTGGCCGAGGCCTACACAAGAGGATGCGGAATTATATATGGCAAAAGTGTCGATTGATGGTACGAGAAAATTCAGAAATCGTAGTGCAATCTACAATATTTGATGGTAGGTTGTTCCAGTCGATAATAGTTCTTGGGAAAAAGCTAAATTTGTGACAATCTGAAGAGGCAAAGATGGGCTGTAATTTTTTGGAATGATTGAGTCTAACAGAGAAATGTGAAGGTTGGATTAGAATATTGGATGTGTCAATATTAAAAACCCCATGGAGGTTTGTAAAGAAAAGTTAAACGAGAGATAAGTCGAAGAGAGGAGAGCGGTTGGATATTGAGTTGTCGCTTGAGTTCCGTTATAGAGACATGTGAAGACCAACAGTTGAAAATGAAACGAGTGGACTTATTTTGGATAGATTCTAATTTGTCCATGTTGGTTTGGGTGTGGGGGTCCCAGGCTTCACGGGCATAGGAGAGGGCAGGGAGAATATATGTTTGGTAGCACAAGTGACGAACATGACGAGTGGAGTATTTTAGGTTACGGCGAAGGAAAAACAGTTTTTGGAGACATTTATTAAAGATATAATCAACGTGAAGGTTCCAGCGGAGATCGGAAGAGATTATAATGCCCAGGTGGGAAACCTCAGAGATCAAAGACTCGTTTATAGAATAGGGGAATTCGTGAGGGATTCTTTTACGAGTCACTTTCATAAAAACAGTTTTTGAGAAATTGAGGGGTAATTCCCAGGTTGAGCACCATTTGGAAATAATATTAAGGTTGTGTTGGAGAGATTCTTGGTCAGAAAGATTGGACACTGTTTTATAGATGACACGAAGATAGATATCAGCGAAGAGTCAGCGAATGCGGCAGTTTATGGAGTCGGGTAGATCATTTATGTAAATTAAAAATAATAAAGGCGAGAGGACCGAGCCCTGGGGTGTGCCAGATTTGACATGAAGAAAATGAGAGTTCTGGCTCTTGTACGAGACAAACTGGCTACGGTTAATAAGGAAGGCCTCCACCCATTTCAGCAGTTGAAAATTTAGTCCAAGGTATGAAAGTTTTAGTAGAAGTTTATTATGGGGCACCCTGTCAAATGCTTTGGAAAAATCTAGGAAAATTATGTCGGATTGGAGGTTTTTATCAATGGAGTTAAGTCATGTATGAAAAGTGTTAATTGGGTAGATACTGATAACGATGATCGAAAACCATGTTTGTTAGGGAAGAAAAAGTTAATTGAATCGAGGTGGGTACGGATATTCTTGGCAATTATGTGTTCAAAGAGCTTCTATATTACTTTGTTCCTATATTACTTTGATTTTTCTTGATTATTTTATCTTCTTGCACCTATTTAACCACATTTTATCCGCATTTATATCAAAACAGAAAAACACACAAACAAAATAAACATTTTTCCTCCCGATGCGAAGACATACTTTGAACTGTGAAAACAAATGGCAGAAATTTTTGATGGTGGACTGTCTCTGAGCTTCCTGTTTTACATATGTAATCCATTATTAGTACAATATAGTGTTTTTGTGTGTCTGCTTTTATCTGTAGCTCCGTTCGGATCTGTTGGTGTGTGGCGGCATTGTGAAGCACTTTTTACCTGGCATAAAATTTTCTACATCCATGACCAATTTTGACCTTAATCTTTTTTTCACACTTCCATGCACTCACGCACTGACATACAACTTTCTTTCACCTCTTCGTAGGCCTATCTGGGCCGTTTGGATTTCCCACTATCAGCCCTTAGGCGCTGGGAATGGGGGAAAAAAATCTGATGCTGGTCTGGTCTGATATCTTAGACACCTTCTTACTTGCACAGATTTTAGTGGGACCGTAACTGTTCAACTCAGACAAGTTTTACTGTATATTTACCACCACTAGAGTATATAGGATTTTCTCTAGGGGGAAGGGTTCCCCCCTTTTCCTTCCCACGGGTCTTTTTGCGTTTTTTATTGAAAAAAATACACCATAATCTCGGCTAAGCCAACACGAGTTCCCTCCCCCCCATCCCTCCTGCGTATACCCATGTTTAACACATCATTAGGGGTCATTCAAGTATGACGTCAGCATCGAGGGAGAGGGGAGGGGGTTTCGGATTTGCTGACTTTTGATGACAATGGGGAGGGAGGGTTTGAAGGTTGCTCACGTCATCAACCACCCCTTTTTGAAGATATGCGATATTCTAAGCTGCTGACGAAATTTTGCTGACAGGGGGGGGGGGGTCAAAAATGGCTGAAAATCTGCTTACGTAATACTTGAATGACCCCTTATAAGATTGATTTCACATTTTGGTAGCTGATACCTTGGCCTGATTTCAGAATGGGCAAATGGGGCGTTTGCTCATTCTGAGAAGCTCGAGGTGTTGGGAACTTTTTATTCAATTACTATAACCAAACATGTTTGACCTATTCGCAGGGTACCACAGGTACCACAAAAGTACCCCGACACCCGAAATCAACACCCCGATTATTGAATACTTACATGTTTTTTGTTGGCTTTTTTTTTTCGCATTGTAAATTCACTAGAGAGTTTTCGGGCCCCACCTAAAACTCTCTTTCAAGTCTCCGTGAAGCCATGAAGATTTTGGTTTTAAGCGTGTACTTTCGTTTTCTCTCCTGGAAGTCGATTTTATGGCGATGGATTCCCCGCCGCATTGTCAGTGTGCATTGTTGGCTCGTTTAACAAAGTTGGTGATACATGAGGACTCGAAAAAAAAACAAAAAAAAACGATTCTCAATCATTACCGACCATAGTTTTGGAGGAGATAGAGGGCAGCCTTTTATATCATCCATTTGTCACTCGCCCATTTTATCACACATTCAAATTAATAGACCTTCAATTTATTAATTGCGTTGTAATTTCAAAGTTTATTTAGTCTTGGAATCTTCGAGAAGGTGGCCCCCCGTTTTTTTGTTTTTTGCTCAAAAGAGGAAAACATTATGATGGCGATGACCTCGAGCTTGGGCGTGCTCTTAGAAGAGACTTTGGCGATATGTGATGATCCAGGAAGAATAATTGCAGACAGAATCCACGAATGGTTCGTCCGCTGCCGGTACGAGCCGCACAAGACGTCGCTCAAGGAAAAAGCGAGAAAGTACCTGGAATATTACGTCGGTACCGGGCTGGGTGAAATAAAAATGGTCGCCATGATTGGCACGAAAATCGGATCGGTGGTCGACGCCTACGACCACATCAGGAACCCGCTGCAGAAGCTGCAGCTGGACGAGGCCTCGGCGAACAACCTCAACAAGATGCTCAAGTTCTGTCACCTAGAACGGCCCTTGCCCTTCTGGTACGCGTTCCCTTTCTGGCAGCAGGAGACCGCCGTCAAGATTTCGGAGGGATCGTACGGTGAGGTGTACACGGTCGAGGACCTGTCTCAGAACCGGAGCGTGCTGAAGATCGTCGCCGTGAACGGCTGCCACCCGATGTACCGCGGGAAGGCGAACACGACTTTCGAACAAATCCTCCCGGACGTCGTGAGCTCAATAATCTTGAGTCGTTTGAACGACGGCCTCGACGACGGCCACAGGGCTCCGAACTTTCCGACCATCAACAAGGTGTGTCTAGCGGAGGGTTCCTTCCCGCAGGCGGTTCTAAGGACTTGGTTCGACTTCGCCTCGAAAGCCGCGGAGTTTAATGATCCAACGCAGTTCCCGCCGCCGCACCTGTACGGTCCAGAGCAAATGTTCGTTTGCATCGAGATGTCGCACTGCGGATTCACCTTCGAGATGCTGAGGGTCATCGACCCCAAGATATGTATCATCTGGATCAGCCAAGTGATCGCTGCACTGGCTACCGCCGAGTCGGCGTTCAAGTTTGAACATCGAGACCTTCACACCGCCAACATACTCATCAACGAGACCAGTGCCAACGAACTGCAGTATTCCATCAAGGGGATGCAGTTCTTCGTAAAAACACTGGGATATAAAGTCAACATAATCGACTTCTCCATGTCCCGGTTCCAAGACGGTGACGGCAACACCTATTTCTTCGAGCTAGACAAGGGCATATACGAGAGCGTCGCCGATAAAATCGACTGGCTGGATCACTTGAGCGTGTACGCCATGATGTCGGAGGAACTCGGCGAGGACTGGAGTCGGTACAGACCGAAGACAAACATTTTCTGGATCAGATACCTCATCAAGCACATGCAGAGGTCTCTTGCCCGCGACAACCTGGACCCGTCGCTTCAGAGCAACAAGTATTACACACTATTGAACGAGTGGTATCGCGTATCGTTAGAGTACGACTCGGCAATGACGTTTCTAGAAAAAGTGCTGTTCCGAGGATGGCCCTTCGTTGTGAAGCCGTGCAGCTGACGTCACCCAGGGGCGTGGTTTTATGGGAAATAGACCGATTAAATTCATTTTAACAAGCAAAATTCCAATAAAATTTCTCGGTTCGAAAACAGATTTCATCTGGCTTTTAAGTTGTTAAAATTACGAATACGCAGGGCCGCCACTAGAGGCTTGATAGGCCAGGGCAAGCAACCATTTTGGCACCCTTTTGTAATGTTGAAAGAGAGCTTAAAAAATAACATTTGTACCCTCCGGTCCGGCGCCCTGTGAACCAGACTAGCCTGCTCTCCCTCTAGTTGTGGCCCTTAACCACGCGGCATATCTACAGATCACATAAGTGACCTACAGCACTTAAGTAGCCCGCGACACATTCCCACACCAGTTAAGTGACCTGCGACATATTTACAGATCACTTGAGCATGGGCTGCTCAAGCGAGGGTGAAAGGCTGCAGTGCACCCGGGAGACAGGTTGTAAGGGGTGACAGCGTAAGCTTTTGGTCAGAAACATAAATTTTCAAAATTTTGGAATAATAAGTCACGACACCAGAATCACTCTTTTGAACCATACCTTGACAGGAAACAAGCAAGGAATGGGGTCATAATGCCAGAAACAGGAATGGACTCCATCACACGGGGCACAAGTGTTCATTTTGGTTCCCCCACCCAGGGCAACGAATTTTGCCGCATTTCTAGTCTAATTAAAAAAAATTTAGAATTTTTTTGCCCATTCATTCCTTCAATTAACTGCTCTGTGCTATAACCCGATTGCCCCCCCCCCCCGCCCACCCTTTCAAATACGTCTGTGTCTCCACAAGTTACTTCTTTGGTCACTCACATGCTTTCGTACTTTTCAGTCACTCCTATGCTCATAGTCCTTCTAGGTCTCTCTTTTTGTCGCTCACTGACCTATTCCCTCCCTCACTCGCTGCGGAGGTGGATTTGTAGTTTTACAGGCCGTAGCGAGAAAAAATCCGGTTTATTCCGAGATTCTCCTCTTTCAGCCTCCCAACAGGGCCGTCTTTAGGGGCAGCACATGAAGTTCTGCACCAGGGTGACAGGTGAGGTAGAGCCGCCCCTGTGCTTGAAGACCCGTGACACAGCTACAGAGCACTTAAGCGACCCGTGGCACATTTCCAGGTCAACTTTCTTCAGCACCTGAATTTCCAGCTAAAAAAAGTTGGTATTTGGGTTTTGAACCAATGGGAGATGACGCGGGTTTCAAGAATCGGAAACACGCGTGCACTATAATCGTACCCTTCATGTACTAAGAAAATAGTTACACACTTTTGGATAACAGTGCGAAGATAATGTCCAAAATCTTGTTGGCACGCCCCCCCCATAAGGGTAAGGCTGACAGGGCTCCTGTTTGGGAGCCCGAGAAAGTTTTTGCCTTTTTTTACACTATATTTTATTCACTATAGTGGGGTCCGTGCAGGGCCGCAACTAGATAGACACTTTGTCAGCGTGGTCAAGCCCGCATTTTGGGGCCCTCGTATAATTTAGAAATGGCTGTTTAAGGTTAAATTTGGTGCCTCCTCTCTAGTCCAGCGTCCGGGGCAACAGCCCCGCCTGCTCCCTCTTAGTTGAGGTCCTACGAATACTTTACGCCAGTGTTTCTCAACCTTTCTGAAAACAAGATCAGTAAAATGTCTGAAACAATTTGAAGGACCACTTGTGTCCCGTATCACGGAACATAACTGTAATTTTTCGTTCCGTTTTTTTTATATGTTCGTCCGATACATTGACGCGAGTAATTTGACACTTGGAATACACAGTACAGCCCAATCGGGATCTGGAAATTTCGTCCCCGGTACATTTCTCTCCGGAAATTTCGCTCGCCCTGAATATATAAGTGACCAAGCAGGGACGTAGCCAGAAATTTCGTTCAAGTGGGACCACTTTCATTTCGGGAAGTACCAAAGTGATAGAACAATAGATTTGGCCATCTTTTTCCCTTTTTTCGGTCATTTTCTCACATTCCGGGGGGACCAGATCCCCAAGTCCCCCCCCCCCTTGTGACCAAGTAAGTGTTCGACTGTGTGAATGACCAAGTGATTGGGCGAGTGAGTGATCGTATGAGTGAATATAGAAGTTTGTGAGTGACCGTATGAAAGTAAGCGACTGAGTGACCAGGTGATTAAAGGAATGTGAGTGACTATATGGTTGAGTGAATGACATGAATGATCAAGTGAGTGACTGTATGTGTGAGTGATCGTATGTGTGACTGTATGTCTGAGTGATCGTATGTGTGACTGTATGTCTGAGTGATCGTATGTGTGACTGTATGTGTGACTGTATGTGTGAGTGATCGTATGTGTGACTGTATGTGTGACTGTATGAGTGAGTGATCGTATGTGTGACTGTATGAGTGAGTGATCGTATGTGTGACTGTATGATTTGAATATAATATGAGTGATCAAGTTAGTGACCGTATCAATGATAAATTGAGCGACCGTATGAGTGACAAAGGGAGTGACCATATGAGTGACCACACTCACTTGGTCTCTCATACAGTCATTTTCTGTCACTCACTCAAGCTGTCACCCACATACCCACACACTTATTCGCTCATAGGTCACACAACCGCTCATCTGGTCACTCACTTGTCCACTCACCTCTTCAGTTGGTGTCTCATACGATCAGTCACGCAATCACTCGGTCATCCATATGATCACTCAGCCACTCACTTTGTCACTAAATCAGTCACTTACTTGTTTACTCATTCATTCACCTCGTCACTCACACGGCCAGGGCAGGCGAAATGGCTGGGATGAAATATCTGGGGGCTGAATGTCGGCGAGTGTTACAGTAAGGTTTTTGCGTGCTTTACAATTAATCAATCATTACACTTCACTCAGAGTTATAAAAATTGATGCAGATGGCAGCACTACACATAACAAGCATTACACAGAAACAAACTTAATGTTAGGTTCACAACACGTACACGCACATTGCAACATGTAGCAATTCGTTAGCAGGAATATGAATGAGGAGCAGGTGTGGTTTAGTAACAGTATAAGGTCTTTGAGAGAAGATCGGTTGTTTGCTGGATCATTGTGGGCCAACATGTCAGCCGGTATCATCATTAAAAACATACGAGTTCTGGGAACATTCTTTCTTACTGCCACGACACAATCCGACATGAACTCCACATACTAGAGCAGGAGTCCCCTAGGCAATCGAGGATGGAGCGATGGGGAGTGGTCGCCCACCAAAAGCCAAATAATATGGGGGAAAATTTATCTGTCCGTAAAATACGGGATGATCCGACGCAATTAGTGTGTCAATTTGGGTAAGGCTACGCTCATAGTGGAGTGAAGAGGTTCGAGTTCCAAGCATTGCGACTAGGAAGAAAAAAATGCCTAGGGGTGGAAGAAGAGATGTTCGCACATAGTAAAAGAGGAGGAGGATAGAGAAAATGGCCGAAGAGGTTATGAAGTGTAAGGGTGTCATGATGATGATCCCTTCGCAGAAGAGGGGGAAAGAAAAAAAGGAAGAAACGGACAAATATATATCAGCAGATAGTAAAAATCAGTAGATGGAGAAAACAGACATGTCTGTTCAACTCCCACACCTTGTTGAGGGGCCTCTTCTGTCTTTTGTCTCGCTTCTTCAGTAAGTGCGGTGTAGATCAAAACGATACAATTGTTTTCGTCGCTAGTCGCTGTTATGCCCTCTCCTACCTCTTGGTTGCCTCACTATATGCACAGTGTGCACAGTGGAGCGATATTACAAGCGATACAACCTGTAACTCGACACGGTGTTAAAACACCTGAAATTCATGTTTTTAACCATTCTGCGTCGAGTTGCAAGTTGCATTGCTTGTAGTATCGGTCATGGCCCCACATCCTGAAGCGGGGCCCCCAGGCTTTGATCTTTTGCGGGGCCCCAGTTAGACTTTTCACGGGTCCTTTCTGTTGTTAATTTATATCATGAAAAAGCAAAAAATGACGAGAACTGTCCCGGGCCCCAGGGCTAGAGCCCTGTCAGCCCCTCCCCCTATGTGGGGGCTATGGTATCGGTCCATTGTAGAATGCACAAGTCGCTTCACTGACACGCCAACCTGGATTCACCTGCCTCCGCTCCATTCCCATCTCAAACTGTCTGCCTTCGCTCTATTCGCAGAATAGATGTCTGTCTACAATCGCAGCTGAAGATTTTTGCCTTAACATCTTCAGAAACACGAATTGACATATCTGAGTAATACATGTTAGTTGGAAACTTTTTCTAACTGGAAGTATACCTCTAGGATCAACGGTTCGCCAGTAAAACGTCATGCCCTCTGTTTGCTATGCATCCCGTACATATGTTCTTTCAATTGTCGTCATCCTTCCACTTGAAAACACGTGATAGTAGTCTACTAACACGATATGGATCTCACTCGAGATTTTTCTCGTTACAGTCTTGTTTTCGCTCAAACCATTACGATTTTGGTAATCAAATGGCACGGGTAAGGAGATTGTGATTTCTGAATCGATTACGGAGCTGCTCGCACCTGCGCCACAAATTACAGCGGATGCTGAGCACCCACAGCATCTCCGGCTCGGAGGTTACAGCCAGTCGGACATGCAACTTGAAATAATACATGTCTGGCCAAAAGTCTTGCATGCTCCGGGCAGGTCGGGTCGGCTGAAGTTGGTTTTGAGCGATTTTCCAACTTTGAGGCGTGAATGTGAGCTCCGGTCTCCCATTTAAAAAAGTCTCTCGACAGAGAGCAGGCAAACCTTCAACACGATACTTATATAAAATGGAAATTCAAGCATTAACTATCTTCACTTCAAAATATGGAAGACATAGCAGCACGAGCGAGAGCATGAAACATGCACAGCTCTGACAACATAAATACGTTAGGGCCCCGCATGCAAACACAACACATTTCTGCATGTACCGATTCGTTATTCCTTCCGCTTTTTCGAGGCTTAGTTCGTCCTGGACTGGAGTATGCTGTAAGGTTTTGGAGACCATACCTACAGAGGGACATAGACTTGGTTGAAGGGGTGCAGAGAAGAGCTACGCGTGTCCTTATTGGCACACGGGGCTTGAGGTATGAAGAGAGACTTCATTTTTTGAATATGTTTACACTGGATGAACGCAGGTGTCGAGGAGATATGATCGAAGTGTTCAAAATTTTCAATGGGATGGATAGGATGGACCATGAACTTTTAGTACACCGCCAATCGATTGCTTTTACAAGGGGACACCAGTATCGATTGGTGAGGGACAATGCAAGGTTATGGTGTCGCAGGGAATTTTTCTCCAATAGGGTTGTTAATAAATGGAATAGCTTACCCCCGGAGGTAGTAAATTGTAACACAATTGACACGTTTAAAAAGAAATACGATAAACATGTTGGGGTAAATCGAGAAGCTATCCATTCTTAGAATAAGACAACCATAAGTATTCTTTATGGGCATTGTATAATATTTTATCATGTGTATATATTGTTTGTAATTTGTGTTAATTGCATTTTTAATTGGGTTGCTGTATTTTTGAAACATATGACAACCATATTTTTATGGGCATCTTTTTATCAGCCACCTCGTTGGGCATTTTGCCTGTTGTGGCGTTGTATTTGTATTTGTATTTGTTAGAAATTCGTGCATGTGCGTAGTAGTTGATATGAAGTAGTAAGTGCAGTTGATGCTCTATATAGCGACCCCTCACCCCGTTGAAACGGTCGTTATATTGGAAGGGCTGTAGCGGAGGAAAAGTCGTGGGACACTTTTTCCTCACTTTTTGACATACGTGTATTCGAAACTGTATTTCATGTGCATGAGTATTATAATCCAGACTAGTCGTTTTGTCTAGATATTTGTGTGTGTTATCTGTACCACAGATAAAATTTGTTAGCTTCATATGATTGTTGTAGGCTGGACCGAATCCAGAAATTGTCCAAACATAATTTATTTTTATATGTGTAACAGCTCTGAAGAAAAATTGTAACATTTTATTGTAAATCGTCACTTGAGTATAGAAGAACACACACTCTTTATGCGTCACACTGTACATGTTTGCTAGGAAATCCTGAATATTAAATGATTCAGATGTCAGAGCAATCTCTCGAGCTCAACAACAAATTCCTTGAATTTTTCTGAATCTTGCTGTAAAATTTTGGGTAATTTCGAATTAATTTGAATGAGAAAATGTGTGTTCTTTTGAATAATATATTCTTTCTTTTGTGTGAGAGAGAGACGCCTAATGATCCACAGAAAATCGAGGAAGATATGGCCATATTTGATGAGTCATTTTCATAGGCGTAAACTTATTGAAAATGTTGGGGGGGCTCAGGCTCTAATGGAACCTCGTTTATACGACGCGTCGTATAAATGCGAAAGCAGTACTGAAAAACGAACTTTTCCGAAAATTACCCCCCCCCCCACTTTTTTTTTACAGACGTTTCCGAAAAGAAATTTTGTGAAAATCTGTCGTTTTGATTCAAAATCTTATGCTTGAGAAGAAATATACTTATAATACTATCATAACATTATTGTTGCTAAAGTCTCAAGCAATTTTCCGGTATTCATTTCAAGATTTAACAGAAAAAAAAGTGTTATTTAAACGTTGTGTAAAACGTCCTTCACAGAACACCGTTACAAAATTATCGAATGTGGGGGCGACAAAAATCCCAGTTACAGCCCTGGCTATCAGCATACCGTAGCCCGTTCAATAATTATTTCAGTACCTGTCAAAAGCCATTGAACACAGGGCCACAACTAGGGAGGAGCAGGCGGGTCTCGTGCCCCGGGCGCTAGACCGGATGGGGTGCAAATTTCATTCTAAAACCTCTCCTTCAACATTACAAGGGGGGCGTCAAAATGCGCGCTTGCCCCGGGTAACCAAGCATCTAGTTGCAGCCCTGATTGAACCAGTCAATCATCTTAAATTTTATTACTTTTTCAGTAAAAAATATGCATGAGAAACTACAGTCGATCCCGCTTAGTTTTTCCGCTTAAAACGTTTCTTCATGATGGGTTTTTGAAAACCGTAAAACACTGTATTTCAGTGACACGTTTTCACCAATTGAAAAATTATGTGATTCGATTGATAGAAAAGGTGTTTTCCAAAGACTTGGGAGTTCGAATCGAAGTGAAAACGTCGATTAATTGAAGTGTATACAGGCAGGGCCCTGGGTAAAGCAGGAATTAGGAGGCTCTTGCGACAAGAGTCAAAGATGTTAATTGGTCAGTGAATGTATGTTGTTTGAATTTCGGGGGCTCAAAGTTATAAAGGCTTCATTTGCCCATGAAGAAATTAGGCCCTGTATACAGGGATAATGTATAGAAATGTATAGCAACTGAAGAAAAACCTCGTACAAATAAGTAAGGTCAGAAACGTAATAGGGAGATATGGAGATATATACAAAGGGTTCCATTACATTTTCCTAAATACAGTAAAATCTCCACAAATGATCACCTGTACTCAAACACAAATATGCATCAGTGGCCGCCTCTATTCGGCGTAAAATTTCTATGGTGGAGCCCCGTACGCTCTCCTCTTATATTCATTTATCGAATTTACTGATTTATTTTCTTCGAGTGGGTGCGGAGCCCCCGGGAAGTGTACACGGAGCACCGGTTGAGAACCGCTGCTTCAGTGAAAAGTTTCCCAAACTTTTTGTGTTCCATAGCTCTTCTTTAAAAAAAATTTCTTTCTCATTTCTCCCAACTCAAGCCCACCCATGGGATCCTATACTAAACCCATAGCTTCTATCGACCCCTTCCCCCAGGGGTCGATATTTCACACTTTGGAAAGCACAGCTTCAGTGGCCATTCTTGGTTATTATACAACTTAATTTAATGAAAGGTCACGGGAAATTGACCTTTTTATTTTTGATTTATTCAATTATTCATTTTTTTTTTTTTGCACTATTTATAAATTTGTTATGATTAGTCCTGTTTGTTGCATTTATATAAATTCACCTCTTTTTAGCATTAATGTGTGTATAAATGTATGTAATTGAATAATTTTCAGAATAAGTGCAAATTTTCAAGTTGTGCGGAAGATTAATTAAATTTTTGTAATTTTTCAAATTAATATTGCTCATAAATACAATAAAAGTTCGTTATAACAACAGCTCACAACCACAAGAAAAGTTCTCGCTGTAACGTAGTTCTCATTATAAACGAATTTTCACGTTTCGCTCTGTAAGAACATAAAATTATTGAAAATTGCTGCTTTATCTGCATTGGGACGTCTTTGAGATCATTTCGTTCTAATATTAACGATTGAACGGAACTCTAGTCATGTGAAATTGATTTTTGATCTCAAATCAGTTGATTCTCTAAGAGTATAAGACGTTTTCCATAGAATTTCGTATCATCAAAGCGGTTTAGATGACCAACTGAACAATTAAAAGTCTGAACTTATTACATTCATGCTCACTTCCATGGATTTATGGATCAGGAAAATCGTCTATCGAATCGGAAATTCGACATTTTCAAATAGTTTGGTTGCTCAACTCCAAGGACCTTCTAGCTACATGGACCATACCCGAAGCCCGGGTGCTTTATTTGCTTGTCATTTCTTTTTTTTCAAGTAAAAAGAAGTAAAATCTCAGGAGAAAAATCCGCCTATTTTTGACATTATTCATGTTTTGTTACTTGTGTGCACGTGTAGTTTGCTTCTTTTTCGAGCAACTTTTTCTTTCTATTAGTGAGCAGCTACAGTACTAATAACTAGAAATTCCTAAATAAAATACATGTAGAAATCATTTGCATGAGAATGTTTTTGCAAATGAATATGCACCGAGATAAATAGAAAAGATGCATTTAAAAACGCATTTGCGTTTTTTGCTTGGTTATTTGTTCTTTAGCACATATTTTCTCAGTTTTAGTTCATATTTAGCCATTTTTTTTAAGTGGAAAATTCGGGCTCTAATTACAGGCGAATCCCGTTTTAACGAATACCGTTACAGCGAAAATATCGTTTTAACGAATGGTTTTCTAATCCCTCTAATAAGTATACATAGGAACAATGCAAACAATCTGAAATTTCTTTATAACGAAGTGTTTTCTCCGGTTTCTTGGAGTTCGTTATAACAGGATATTCGACTGTATAACAATCATTTAATGTATTGTTACCAAAGTGAATGTGACAAGGGCGTAGCCAGAAATTTCGTTCGGCAGGGGGGACCAAAGTGACAGAACAATAGATTTGGTCATCTTTTTCCCTTTTTTCGGTCATTTTCTCACATTTCGGACGAGGGGACCAGACCCCCAAGTCTTCCTCTTCGCTACGCCCTTGGAATGGGACTACCCCTGAGCATGAGCGTACCCAAGAAAACCAATCTATTTGGGGGGGGGGGGACACGGAATTTCTTCCAGAGAATTTTTGAGTTGGTGCCAATTTCCCAAAAGCATTTAATTAACAAAAATTTATTTGATTGTTGGGGGCGTAGCCTTTGCCCTTGAGCCCCATTCTCGGATTACTTGGATCACGGTCCAAGTAAAAATATACTTTCATTCTCTCTCTCTCATTGAAACGAGCACAACTCCGGTCTATCGCCATAGGCAATTTATTCAGATCTAGTCATGCCGTAAATCTGAGTATATCCTCCCAGGATCCCCCAGATCTCATGAATCCCGAAATCCCCTGGGAGGGGTCATGAAAATGACTATATACAAAAAATATATTCAGAACAGTATATGCATCTTTATTTATTCCAAGGTTGGACAAACCCCAAGTGCCAGGTCACCATGGTGACTGGAAAATCTGTATTCGCGCCTAAAATTTTGTATATGTGATTGCTAAATCAGAATCTAGTGATGGCTCAAAATTTTCCGATTTCATAATTGTCTTCCAACATAGAAAGGAGCAGAGCCACAACTAGAGAAAGCAGGTAGGTCTGGTGCTCCGGACGCTGGACCAGAATGTGAGTCGAATTCACCCTTTAACTGCTTCTTCTACATGCAAGGGGCGCCAAAATTCCGAATTGCCCCAGATGACAAAGTATCTAGTTGCGGCCCTGGGAAGGGGGTCATCAATTCCCAGAAAGGTTGAAAAAAGATTATTTAAGATACTTTTCTCGTGAAAAAACCATGCTTGGCTCTTACAAAATTTGGCTGGTGCCTAAATTTTTTAATGATTTTTGTCGAGCCCTGTATTTATTTATATTTTATGATACAGTGTATATTTCCCCCAAAATCAAATTACATGTCACTTATTTAAGATTTATTTTACTCTCATATATTGAGTCATATATCAGGTTTTAAATTAGAAAAATAATAATTTTTTTAGTTGCATAAATTTCTTATTAAAAACTCGATTCAAATACTGTCACTTTTACAAGTATGCAAGCCAAATGGAGTTTAAATTTTTCTTAAATAAATTTTAAATATGATTGAAAAAAATAAAACATGGTAAGTTTTATTAATTTATTGATATGTCTAACAGAAAAAAAATATTTTATACTACGCTTTATTGATTATAACTATTAGAGGGCTGCAAAATCTAGATTGTTTTTGAAGATTCTGAATAAATTATCATTAAAGAAAATGTTTAAAATGCATGAATTTATCAAAAATGTGTAGCTATATTTAATATTGTTTACTTTTTCTGTCAGGAAACTGTGCGGAATCACGAGGAACTTTTCCGTTTTCTTGTAATATAACATGTTTTACTAACAGAAGGTTATACTGTACGTGCACAACCGAATGTGGTCCACACAAACCATAAAATACTGTGGAACTGTCCATCTCAACATTTGTGGTGGGGGGGGGGGGGTTCAGTGGAAAAACAAGGAGTTTACTTCAAGTGGCTCCAAACACAGCTATTCTTATTTTGCAGAATCACAAACCTCGTCTAGATTTTTCTTCACCACCGTAATTTCTTTATATTCCAATTAGGATCATCTATGTCGGCGTCCTTCACGGATGGCCATCCGTTAAGCACAAAAGCTTTTAAAACCTTGACCAGCGGCGTCAAGAAGTATGTAGTTTTCACTATCAGAAGGGGGGTCCCCATATGGACGGATGCCTCCAGGTGACATATTCCCCACATAAACGACACGCTATACACTCCCCGTCCTTCTAATTAGGAAATGGTGATTGTATTCAGTAAACCTGCATTGAAGCAGCCGAAACTGAACCCTATTGAAATGCTCTTCGACAGCTGTAGAAGGTGCGGCCCCTTTATCATGAAAAAAAAAATATACATGGAATAAAAAGCCTGCCAAAGATCCCAGGCTAGAAGCCCTTCTCCAGTATGTGGGAGTCCATGGCCGTGCTTATAGCTCGCTGAATGCCCCCCCCCCCGGGAAACACGCCACTAGATGCCACAGACGGGCTGTAACTAGGAGTGAAGATCATTTTATTGTCGGGAAAGGGGGGGGGAAAGCATCGAAATGCCTCCTTGAGATCGACTGTGATGCCGCAAGATATTTAAAATTTCTAACAGTGCTGCGAACGTAAACAGGGTATGTAAAACCCCCTCTTTGCGGTCACCGGACCCAGCACTTCCCTGTGAAAAATCGGGGTCCTCGCGAAAGATCTGTCCAAAAGCCCGGTCCAACGGAGACAGGATCATTTTAGTCGTGGAGGGAGGGAAGAGTATGTAATTTTTTCACCCTCTTTCCACTAAAAAAAACGATCGAAACGATATTTTTCGTCTTCCAACCCCCCCCCCCCCAGAATTAGCAGTCCCCACAAGAATTCCGCCTGTGAAAACTGCCTTCTTCCCTAGTTCCGGCCCTGGCTACCTAAGTGTTGGAGTACTGGAAACAGGGCTGGGGGGAGGGGTCAAATGTCTAGGGTGCCGGACCAGAGGGGGGGGGGACGCAAATTTCACCTTTTAACCTCTCTTCAACATTTATTGAAATACCGTATTTAAAATTTCTATATAAGAGTGCTGCTAACGTAGATAGTTTGAGAATCCCTGATTTATAAGGAGGAAATTTCATATTCCTAGTATTAGAATGCAATGGTACGCGGCTCAGGGGGCTTTGAAATTTTCCATTCATTTCTTATTTTCTTTTTTTTTTTTGTGTTAATTTTATTTTACTATTATTTATTTGATTCCCCTGAAAGGCACCGGAACCTAGGAGTGGAGGATATTTGAGCCCAAAAAATTTTGTAAGGTGGTTGAGCCCCCCCCCCCCCCCCCAATAGTTTTCAGAAGAACAATGCAGTGCGTCCTCTGTTTCCTGCGTATGTGCTTCATTTCATCCCCGTATATAGGGGACGGCCAGCAACTTCCAGCGCTCTCTCCCCACCCAATGTTAATTTCTTCATGTCAGCGCCTCTGTTGTGAAGAACTTGTTAATAAGCTTAATCATTGTTCACTTTACCTCCTCCCACTTTTTTTCTTTTTTTGTGTTGTATCATGCCCCCATCCCCAAGGGTCACACTCAACAAAAGAAGGAAGAGATGCTCTTGAGTTTACCGACAGTGCAAGCAAGAGAAAGGATCCCTCCCCCCCCCCCCAAGTTATCTACACTGGTGCCTTCAGGCACCACTCTGGGAGGACGCAATTTAGGATGAATGGATGCTGGATTGATTGGGAGATAAGACTACTATTGTCACAGAACAAGTGTGTTGAGATTCTGAAAAAAAGTAAAAAAATAAAATTTCGAGCAGATGGATTTCTACTATTTAAAGAAATTTTTTGTCAAAAAGTTTTTTCTGAGCCAAGTGTGAGAAACATATCCACTCGAATTTTTGGGGGGGCCGAGCCGGCTCTTCTAAAATGTTGGGGGGGGGGGGGCTCGGGCCCATGGGCCGGATACAAGTTTACGCCTATGTTCTACCCCCACCCCCAGTCAAATTTTGTTATAAAGGGGCTTGAAAAATGTTTCGGCATCGGTCCTCAAGATCTGTTATGAATGGGCAATTAGAATGTGCTTTTTTCCCCAATATTTTTCAAAAAAACATTGGGGGGGGGGCCTAAAAGTTATTGGTCCTCCCGCATATACGGGATTCAAGCGTGTACAAAGGAGAGGGAGAATGCATTGCACAATGGTTTTTTTCAGTAATTACTGGGAGGCTCAGTCCCCTTACAAAATTTATTGCGGGGGGAGGGGCTCAAATGGCCTCAGCCTCTAGGTTCTGGTACCTATTCTTTATAGAGTGTAATTTATTTCGGTTTCAATATCATTGCTTCCCAATATTCAACCTTCCCCCCTCCCCCCACCATGCATCTTTGGGCTTATTTTCATGTCGGCGCCATGGCCGTCCTCCGGTCGCAGTGAACAAAAGAAGAGACACTCCATCGAGAGACACTCAGTTTTTGCCACAGGCAAAGAAGAAAGAGCCCCCCTCAACACCGCAAAGAATCTTCCTCTCAGCCGTGCCTTCTGGCAGTAACCGATGGAGACCGATTGGAACCGATGGAGGGTGCAATTGGGGATTGAACGGCAGGGAAGAAATGAGATAAACGTATTGTCATGGAACAAGAAAGCCAAAGACCATCCAGATTTTTTAAAAGAACTAAAATTTTGTGCAGATTGTTTCCATTAACTAATTCATAATTAGGACAACTTTTGGTTAAAAAAAAATTTTTCATCATTGCAAAATGAATAAGCTATATTCATACGAATTTTTGGGGGGGCTGAGCCGCGTCTTCAAAAATGTTGGGGGGGCTCGGGCCCATGGGCCCTATAGAAGTTTACGCCTATGGTCATTTTTCATTCATATGAAGGCCCTAAGCACTCAAGTAATTTTGGTGCCCCTACCCTTTACCGCTTAGCCCTGGGTCTCATACCAAGCAGATCTATTTTCAATTTTCGAGAGTAAGTATGTAAAATGGTGAGCAGGTATTTTTAGGAAATGGGGGGGGGGGGTGTTCAGAAAAATAATTTTGCCTGAGGCCTATAATGCTACGGCTGGATAGTCTCAAGTGCCAGCAGGAAGAAGGTATCATAACAAGAGCGAGTGCACAAATTGGTAGGCAGATATTTATAGAGCTAGGTTGGGGGAATGGGGGCTCAGAAAAATCTGTTTTGCCCATGGGAGCCTATGAAGCTTCTGAGACGACTCTGGGCTCACTTTATGGAAATTGAGCGAAATCTCAATCCAAAAACTGAGCATTAACGTGAGTTCTTGTTCGCAATCAACTTAGTTTCTCTGCTTTTGTGACACTCTCAGTGCCGCAACTAAAAAGGAAAATTTACTTTGTCGCTTGTGAGGGAAGTGGGGGGGGGGGGGTGTCTGCATCTATTTTTGCATCCCTTCCCCGTAAAAAAAATTACGGGGAATTCAGTGCCTTGAATACCCCCCCCCCCACTCCCTTTGTTGTGGGTCCTCGTCAACTTTTTGGTAAAGATCATCAACTAATGCAATAAAGTGCTTTTAAAATTTTGTTACTTTCTACGGGATGGTGATGCTGGGGAAAAAATATGCAATTTAAAAACATGCAATTTGGATAATTTTTAATGGTTCCCCTTTTCTCTTGTGATGCTCTAAGCACGTGCTTATTTTGCTATGGCTAATGCGGCTTTGCATTTCATGCACGAAATGCTTCCGTACAAGGAAAGGGAGATTTTTCTCTCTTTCGTCGTTCGTTACCCATTAAATATCCCTGAACCCCCCCCCCCCCCCCAAATGACGGGCTTGCTTGAAAAGAACTACAGTTCTAACGTTTTAGGCAGGGACTGTCTGAGCAGTATGTTTTGTGTTCAGTGCGGCCATTCATTTCCCAAATTGAAAATGAGATATTCAATGTGTGAATTTTTTTACGTAGAACTATTTAGAAGGGGAGGGGGGGGGGTGAACCCAACGATGAAGCTTTCTACTAATTAAACAAAGCACAGATAACTGGATACAAAGCGAAATTAATTTCGGAAGGAAAAGTCTTAGTGGTTCGTTTCCCCACTCAGGAATGTGACTTTTCTTTCCGAATTATCTCGCTTTGTATGCAGATCTGTACTTCTTATAGTTAGTGAAGAAGTTCATCGCGTTGCGTTCACGTCGCCATCTGGGGGCTAATCCACCTAAATGCCCCAGTCATTTCAAGTGACGCGCTGTTTCAGATCACTTAAGTGGCCAGCGGCACATCCCCAGATCACCAGAGTGGTCTGCGTTACATTTCAAAATCACATGAATATCCTGCAGCACATGTCAAAATCATTAGAGTGTCTTGTGGCACATTTGCAGATCACTTGAGGGGCAGGCGGCAAATTAACAGATCACTTATGTGCCCGCGACACGTTTTCAAACCAATGAAGTGGCCTGCACTCTTCAAATGATTGAGCGCCTTGGCCTAGAGAGGATCTACTACTGCTGCTCCAACGTTTAGGCATGGCTGTTCGTGTTTTGTGTTCAGTGCTGCCATCTATTTCCCAAACTGAAAAAATGAGAAATATTAATGTGTGCATTTTTTGTATGTTGTGGGTCTGCTGCTCTCATATCGTTTTGATAACGGCCGCCACGAAACGAAAAATGTGTTCAACTTACGACGCTAAGAAACGTGTCGCTAGTATAATTATAAGGCTCTATCATAATTATAAGGCTACTAAGCATAATTATAAGGCTACTAAGCATAATTATAAGGCTACTAAGCATAATTATAAGGCTACTAAGCATAATTATAAGGCTACTAAGCATAATTATAAGGCTACTAAGCATAATTATAAGGCTACTAAGCATAATTATAAGGCTACTAAGCATAATTATAAGGCTCTATCTAGGTGTTCCGGATAATTTCTCACAAGTACTTGAAATAAGCAGTGGATGGAAACACTTTGCGGGACATTACAAATTTATTCACAGAACAGCAATTTTCGCACGTATTTACAAGCAGAGATACACGCTAACCAGATCGGAGTTCTATTATTGAGCGTAAATTCCAACAACCCTCGGACTCCTCTCCCTATTTCTCCCATCGTTTTTAAAGAGACTTCGAATTTTCCAGAAATTCTACCGTAGCACCAATCTGGCGGCAAAGCCGCTTGACTCTTAATGCAGCTTTGTCTGGCGGCGTCACCGTAGTTTTCCCCACATAAGTAGGGTGACCATACGTCCCGTATTTCCCGGGACAGTCCCGGTATTTTCTGTATTTTTGGTCGTCCCGACTTTTTCGCAAAAGTGTCCCGGTTTTTCCCGTATTTTACACGACGCTTACTTGAATTTTTATTCTTTATTGAAGTCAAAGATTGAAATTATTTTTCAACTAATAAACTATATTATGATAATTACAACTATAAATGAGAATATTTATCTCCCACATTTGTCTTGGTGAAGGTTTTTTTCGTGAAATTCATTTTAATCCACTGCAATTTGCAGTAACGTTTCATTCCCCGCCATTGTTATTTTACCGTAATTTTAACAATATTTGGCAATTTTTCTCGGTTTTGGCGTCATTTTTGGCGATAATTGGCGATGTCCCGTATTTTCCCGTAATTGGAATCTCAATGTCCCGTATTTCTCTCGAGGAAATATGGTCAGCCTACACATAAGGTATGGTCAAAGAAGAAAATATTGCTGCAAGACCCATAAAATGCGGGCTATATGGTTATTGAATCACAAATCATATCTTCTGTTTTTGTTTGAGAGAGTACAGTAGGTGTAAATTTCGAACAATCACGAAGCTTCTCTTATCCACGTATCAGACAATTTTTACGTAAAATCTATATTGATTCGTTGTTGCGTCATCGGTACGCAATGCATCTTCAATTGCATTGCTCACACACTCGCACCATGGAAATCGTGGTATAAAATCGTGGGACCTTGCCGTGTGTGTATTCGCGCTGGTTATTATTATTTTCGTCCGTTTATTTTGTGGTAAGAAATGACATTTTTAATGAAATATCTGCAGTTTTTATGTATGGTAATATCTCCAAGGATTCATTAATTGTTATCATTGATCGGTTCCGTATGTGTTATAATTACAAAGCTTATAATATGAGTAGAAATGATGAATTGATTGTCATTATACTCATGCGTGTGATTTATATTCGTCTCTCACACAGAGAATTATTCCCTCATGGAATGATTTCTCAAGCAATTTATTGGGTCAAGTTTTGCGATGTTTCAATCACTTGTTTCATTCATCAAATTACAATTGAAAGTGTACTACTGTTCTACATTCAATGTTGAACAGTGGTACCCCCCCCCCCAACCAAGCCCTAATACAGAGGGGTGGGGGGGAATCGTCCCTCCCACGAGACGAATAATATGGGGTAAATTTTTCTCTGTCACATCGAACACATGGGTCCGTCACTTCCGTTTCATTCAGGATATGTCACTACTCCATTTGCAGCTGAAGATATCTACATCAGCTTCATTCTTAGCTGAAGATGCTTGCCTCAGCTAGATATCTGCTTTGGAACAGCTGTAGTATAATCTGTTTTTGCGAGAAAAATGTCCCGAATTCATCGCTGAGAGTGAAAAGGAGTCTTGCTTTCGAACGTCTTTCTTGCCATAGAAAAAATAATCAAAAAGGGATAATACCATGGCTGTTAAAATGAGAAAATGACAAAAACAATACAATACCTCGAACTAAATGAGGGATTAAGACTTAAAATACAGTTGATCCCGCTTATGACGTACCCGCTTAAGATGGCTTGTTTTCACCGTATCTTGCTTTCAAATATCTTCCTTGATAAATTTTCATTATGAAATAATTATATTCCAGTAGCGATGTTTCATGCAACTGTAGTTTCACTATGTTCATTGCATCATATAACGTTGCTCTTTGATTTCTTCTCACCCTCTTTACTAAGCTCATATTTTTTGGCTTTTAGCATTTCAGCCAGCTTCAGCGTGGTGAAAGAAGGTGTTGGTTGAGAAATTTCTGCCCGTGTTCTGAAATTTTTTTATTAGTTGCATCATGGAAACCCATTCAAAACGTATTTGGCCCAAGCCATAATTTGATTCTTTTTCTGTGACATCGTTTGTCTACAGAAATTTCAGCTACATATTTTTTCTACAGTTAAGTTTTTACTTTCCCAAAACATTTCTGAGTCCCGTCAGAATATCAGGTATTCAAATTTACAAAGGAAAAATATTTAACTCTACTTGCAGTTCCTTCATTGCAAAAAAGATCTCCTCGGCCAATCAATTGGCCTTGACCTCAAAAAACCTTTATTCTTCCTTATCTTCATTTAGAAATACGTTTTAGAAAGGGTAACCACTTCCAAGAAAAGTATACATTCCCTTTTTCATATAGAATATCTTCGTAAAAAATCTTCCATGACTGCTATATGGAAATCCCATGGGGTGAAATGAGGGAGGGCTGGAATATTTTTAGAATTTCATATAATTTTCTATACTATACAGGAAGCTATCTCAGTAGAAATATCTTGTAAAAGCATAGCTTAAAAACACTCATAGTTATCCATCAAGTACTTAACTATATACGAAAAATTTAACTATATGAGATCATAACGACCCTTTTAGTAAAAAAAAGAAATATCTTGACCATTTTTCAACCGATCTTCAATTTAAAAAAAAAAAAGTCCTCTCACTTGGGACTATAAAAACATTCCAATCCTTTCTTATGATTTGACGATAGTTTCAAGGTTATGAGACGAAAACAAATCAACATTGAATTTTTAACCAGAAGAATTTTACATCTTGACGTCAAATAAATCAATTTTCAACTCATTTATTATTTTTTTATTGTGTAAACCTAGGTATAAATCAAAAAAGGCATTCTTCCAGAGTGGAGTGCACAGGTTTCTCCAGAATCGAGAAATGATGGTTTTTGACTGGGATACGGGGAAAAAATCCTTCAAGACAAAAAGTGTTTGGTGGCCATCTTTGATCTCCCATTTTGGATGGACACTTGCATGGAAAATTGGGGGATTTTTCAGGATCCATTCTACATATATCTAGGAGCAAATTCTGAAAATTTCAGCTAGTTATGAATTTGTGTCACATCAACCCTGCTTTTTGCCTAAATTTACTAGGCTATTATGATTTTTCAAGAAAAACGCAAGTGCTGTTGTTATAATTGATGGTAGCGAATGAAGTAGTAATTTATTATCGATGTCCCATGAGCAGCATCCTCGGACAAGAAGTTGCAAACAATCCGATTGATTGTCTTGATGATTTCATTGGTCTGAGATACTAAATATTCAAATTCTACATTTTTTTATTACAGTTTGTGAAATTTTTTTTTTTAATATTAAGTTAGTCAGTTCTATAGATGACAGCAACTACAGTATAATAAGCAAACATCCAATATCATTAGCTAGCCAATATCATTATTTAAACAACACCTTCATGTGCATGGTAAACAGCGGAGAAACCTCCTTCCTCCCCACTCTCTTCTAAATTTGTGAGGCTCTGTCAGCTTGAATCCAAAGCTATAGGCCTATGTTTCCCCTAAAAAAAATTAATGCTTCCTTTATCTTTCAGATGAAAAGTTAAAGACATAATTGTTTCATATATTTCTTTTACTATATTCTCTTAAAATTCATTAATTGATGTTAGTTGTACTACATTACAGTTGAACCCTCATTTAAGACTGCAGAGAATGCCATTGACGTGGTATTGCGCGTCAAATACCCAGAATTTCGGAAAAGGATGCATTAAAATTTTGTTCACGCATCTTTCGGGATGCATTCTTTCCTAGCTCTAAGAAGAAAAAAACTCAACCAACTTTTCCCCTTTCTTTTTTTCTTTTTCCCGTGTATCATCGCACGACATTGAAAAACTGATTTTACTACTTTGTACACTGTACTGTATTGATATGCATGCAGGTTGTTGAAGAATAAGATGGCTGATATCTAGTTTCTTCCATGAATGAGGGGCCGTGTACAGAAGCTTTAAATTTTGGATTTTTTATTACCCTGTGGATTTCCTCCTCCCGGTTATATACGGGAAATTATGTACTTTCACGGCTATCGGCTGGCATTCAAAGACAGCGTCTCTACTGCGTAAATTCGTCTTGTTCCTACAATATTGCAAATGCACTTTTTTTTTTTTTTTAAATTGTAAAGGATCGGAACGCCAGTTCCAATTATAAAACTTACCCGATATCGTGGGAAAAAAAACCGAATCTGTAAAACTCGTCCTTGAATATCCAGTTTTGTCATCTGCTGCTATGCCGTAGTCACCGTTTCGCATCGCTAAAATCACGGGTGTGTAAGCAGAATCGGCTTTTGGAGGGGCACAAGGATCTAATTTTATTTTTAATTTTTGATCTCTGTGTAAGGGGGAAGGAAGAGGCCCCCCCCTATTCCCCCCCCCCCAATTTAGCTTTTGGTGAAAATCAGTGTTTGGAACTTGCGATTGCACAATGGTAATCGGCTAAAAATGTGATTTTCTAAAGATTTCAAATTTTGAGTTGGCTATTCCTTTGAAAAAACTTCTGGTTGCAACGGCGATCACACAGACCTACAACACAAATATGCATACATAAAACTTCAAATGCACGAATTACCAGTTTGGAGGATAGATGTAGGACTGCAACTGCGAGGGACAGGTGGCCCTATTGTCTGGGCTCTGGACTAGAGGAGGGCACCAAATTCACCCTTTATAACTGCCTCTATATTACATGGGTGGGCCAAAATGTGTACTTGCCCATTTGAGAAAGTATCTAGTTGCGGCGCTAGATAGATAGCACCACCTACTGAACACAAAACACGCCAAATGCTGGACACGTACACTGTTAAGTTTCTCCAACACAAATCTTGCATAGCTCCCATATTCAGGTGTTAAAATAGGTGGCGGTTAAATGGTGACAGATCAGAATGGTGGATCAGCACACAGGGAAGGAAAATAAAATCATTCTACCAGGAAAACCAAAGTATGAATAGGGGATGAGAAGATAAGTGTCAGAGAGGAGAGAGGGAATCTAATTTGCTCTAAATTTGATGAGAAGATATTGAAAGTGTGCTAAGATTTTTTTAAACGAAATATAAAATCAATTAGAAGGGAAGTTATACTTGATTATTAGTAGATATATAAATGTATGCCTTCAACTGTTAACCAGTCAAGTGGTTACGATGGCATTTGCTGTTGCTGCCATATGTAATGGTGATACCTACGACATCATTTGCAGGCGCTCAAACTTTATCTGTCTCTTTTCACCAGTGAAGGGGTTATGATGGCATTTGCGGTCGTGATATACGTAATGGGGGTGCCTACGGCAGCATTTTTTTTTTTGCTGACATGCAGACTTTTCTGTCTTTTTCACATAGATATGACGAAATAATTTGTCATACATGTGCTGCCATCTGTACAGCCATCCCTCTACTTTATTATCTCATCACTAGATAGAGTTGAACAATTATATTTCAACATCTGAGATTATTATTACTATTATCTTTGTCATGTTTTGCAAAGCTGCATCCCCATCGCCTTTTTTTTTTTCGATTTCCGATTCCCTTGTGAAGAGATGCATCTGTTTTATTACTCATATATCTTTTAGCAAAGGTTCAACTACTATGGTTCCATATAAATCCATCAACAGTATTTCTTTTAGTCACAGGACATTATGCCTCCCGCTTTTGGGGTGTCATATTGCGTCTCAACACATTCGAGCTATAAAAAAACGTGCTATAAAAAATATTTTAATATTTCAAACTTCCAAGAAAAGAAAAGGAAAAAGAAGGGGAAAAAATGCATGCACCTTCAAGAAAAAAGGGGGCATTGCAGGTAACGGTCGGAGAAATTAATTGGACAGTTGACTGCTTAAGAGTCTCAATAAAGAAATATAAGCAAGTGATCAAAGACCTGGGGCATGCTGGAATTAAATACATAGAGGTACCAGTGAATTATGGGGGGGGGGGGGGGAGCATAATTTTTTTCAAGATACATTTTTTTTGAGAGGGACCCACTTTCACTCAAAAAGGACCCAGATTTTTCAAATAACCTGGGTCCCGAGATCCAGATAAGTTAAGTGGCATCTCTGAGACACCATATATTTGCAGAATTCTGGTGCTATAATGAATTTGGCATTAGATTGAATTGGTTGGCAAGGTTTTGGACAGTTTTTACCGTACTGTCCTAAACCTCCTATTTATAAGTGAGAAAATTTGCGATTTGATTATATTATATAAATTATATTATTAATTACATATGATAAAACTTTGAAGTTCAAAACAGTATATGTAAAGAGTTGCATTACTGATATCAGGTTATCAAACAATTGAAATTTAACTGTCTTGAGGTTAGATATTGAATTTATGAAAACATGAAAGATACAAGAATGGGATAAAAATTTGTTGCATGAAAATTAAAAAAAAGCAATAGATATGACTACAGAATGAAATTAAACTTACGTACTTGAGTGCAGCAGATTGTTAATGTCAGGGCTTGACGAATTTAATGAAATGTAACAAAATTTCTTAAGAATTAAGTATTTTTTCCCTTCTGAAAAAAAAAATGATCCAAAATTATATTTGCCCCCAGACTTTTCAAGATATTGATGACATTTTTCTCTGTTACCTGTTAGTAGACAACATAATATACCGAAAGTTAGTAGACATCAGGCTAGTTCTAAAAATTTTGTGTTGCTCTCAAGCTTCCAATTTAAATGCATGTGCAAAATTTTATGCCAATTCAGTTTTTGTAGTCACCATGGTGAACTGGCGCTTGTCAAGCACCGGTTAGAGATGAGAGGTTTTAATAAATTCAGTGAAACACTTTACTTTGTTTTGCACCCAGACTCATTTAAATGGTGATTTTACGGCTGGAAATTCAGTCCAACAAATGCAGAATGTAAAAAAGACATTTAAACTGCGCAAAAAAAATCCTTTTACAAACTTTTTATTGAGATTAGACTTGTGTTACTGGCTGTAACCTAATATAATTTTTTTTGTCTAGGTCAAGTAGAAATGATTTCAAAATAAAGTCTTTGAAAATAGGTAAGAATTTCATTTTCATGTTGACTATTTAAACTACAGCGCAGGGCCTGACAAATGGGAAAAAAATTTTGTGTCAGCCAAATTTCTTAGAAGCCAAAAATGATTTTAATCTCAAGAAAAATGGTCCTCCTCCTTCTAACCAGATCATGGTCCTTCGCTCTGACTCAAGAGATATAAGCAGGTGGTCGAAGAAGACCTGGGGCCATGTTGGAAGCTGTGAGTGTAGGTGTTGTGAACATGATGCGAAATTTGTTTTGGTGTGATGCTTGTAACAGTTCTGCCATCTATATTATGAACTATGAATGATGTGTAATGACTGAAAAATTATACTGTTTTAGGGCTGTTGCTCTCTGTGGCTAGACTTTTTGCGGAGAGATCAGTTAACAAGTTGGGAATCACAGAAAACCCAATTCCAACCGATCACCACTGTAGTGCTGGTGGGGTTTAAACCCGGTTTCTCATGATGTGAGTCAGTTACTATGACCCCCAAAGCAGAATGTGCTAAAATGTGCGACGTACGTCGCAGAACAACCAGTGCTGTTGCAGAACAATCGGGAAGAATTTTAAGAATAGTGTAGGAAAACGCTATTATGTACATGCGAATTTTTACCGCAGAACATTTTCAGCCCGCTGAGAGTTCGTTGCAGAACATCGCAAAACATTCTGCTTTGGGGACTATGACCACACGACAGCGGCAGAAAAACGATACCAAATGATTTTTTTAAAACTTTTCTAGGACTTCCCTATGTGCTGCTGTGGTGGTGGTTGAGCGGTCATAGTGAAGGACTTGCATCCTGCAGAACCGAGTTTGAACCCCACTGTTGCCATGGGGGTGGTTTGCTGAAGTTGGTTTTCTGTGTTCTCAGGTGTTAATGCGAGCAATATGTACTTCGAGATGTTAATGCGAGCAGATTTCCTTGTTAAAAAGTCTCTCCACAGAGAGCAACAGGCCTACAACCATTCAATTATTCAATCATTACACTTTATTCATAGTGAGAAAAATTGATGGCAGATGGCAGCACTACACACAACAAGCATTACACAAAACAGACTTCACATTAGCTACAAATACAAGTCCACAACAGGCCAAATGTCCAATGAGGTGGCACAACACATACATGCACAGCTTCCAGCATGGCCCAGATCTTCTTCGATCACCTGCTATAATCTCTTCATTGAGACTGCGGCAAGCCATGATCTGGTGAGGAGGACTATTTATAGACTGTAATTTAGCAATCACATACAGAAAATTTTAGTTGGCGGTACTGATTTTATAGATGCCATGGCAACCTGGCGCCTGGGATTTGTCTCGCCCTGCTATACCAGATAGGTATTAATTTCTGAATCTTTTAATTGCTGCAGTGCATTATTCTATTGATAATGTAGACTAGTACAGTGTTCCCCAAATTTATTCAGCCCATCTCCCCCTTTTCAAAGACAAAATTTCTTATCAACTCCCCCCCCCCCCCCAGAAGTGATGTTAGAAATACGCATAAAAAATTGAGAGATACAGTGACAAATTTTCGATTTTCTTTTTATCAATATGTTTTCCTGCACGACAGGGTAGTATAAAAAGTGTTAAAAATTCAAAAATAATTACAGTAAAGTTCCAAAAGATTACAGCAAACTTCATTACAAAACATAAAAAAAATTAAATTTATGAATTATGAAATTATAATTCACAAAACAGATGCACATATTTACATTGATTGCAGTCAGAGTAATAATCGCATCATACTTAAATTTCTATTAATAATAAAAAAATTTTAAAAACACAGACACAACTACAATTGTTGCTTAGTTTTAATAAAAATAAAAAAATTTATTAATAGATATTTTTTAAGTATGATGACTGTCGCTTAGCTTTACTAATTCAGCATTCTCGAATCCTCAAAATTGTGAATATTTATATGTGATTTAGATTTTTTGTCAAAGATTTGTGATTGCATTTGAAACATCTTGCACCTGAAAAATTTTGAACTACATTAGAACCTCTCAATGACCGACACTCACGAAACAAAAAAAATTTCTCAGCTAATGAGGAGTGTATGTCCGAAATTCTGTTGAGGTAATTCATAAAGTGTTCGGTAACCGAGGTGTCCATTAACGGGGAGTGTCCGTTATGGGAGGTTCCACTGTATATCCCATTAATTCCAGGTTGGCCTACAGTATTTGCTTTTGCGACCAGAACAATTAATAGCCATCTTCAAATTTGAATTTCAGAATTGCCATCTTCAAATTTGAACTTCAGAATTGCCATCTTCAAATTTGAACTTTTAATGTTATTTCTATCAATTTTTCTTGTAAATGATAGTTATTATTGTTGGGGATTGAAAAAATATTGAAAATTGTTATTTTTATTCAGTACAGATTATTTATTTCATTACACATTGTAAGGATCTCTTAGGAATGATCGTGTTGTATAAAAAAATATTCATTTAAATGCCCTTGCTGGCCCCCTTTGTCAACTGCACTTTACACATTCTTAAAACAATTTAAACTAGATTTTTAATATGAGTTATCTACGCCTATGGAATCACATATCCAGAAATTTTATTTTACACAAAACTATTCCCACCAACACATGTTGGACTTCAGTGTTCTATTTTGACATGAAGTACAGAGTAAGATGTTGAGATGAGTTGAGTTCAGGTGAATTTATGATTAGGTAATGTCCAATTAGAATTAGTGTTGTTGTAACACACTAGATATGCAATTGTGTTCACACTCTCTGAAGCATGGGTTGGCAACCAAATTTACCTGGCAATCTGCTGCTTTGACTTTTTCCCCTTTACAGAGATGGGACATGAGTCCCAGTTTTTTTCATATTTGTCTCGTTTTTTTTCTTTTCTTAATTACTTTAAAACTGCCAAAAGAGTATTTCAGTTTTTTCTTTGGACTGATGATTCAATTTTTACGAATCTTGTACGTTTGCAATTAAATACGTTTAAAACTAAGAATAGTAATAATCGTTTCCCTTGATAAATCAAAGAAGGGACCATTGATAAAGGCAAATAAAGAGGAAAAAGCCATGAATTTCTAAAGCGACACTATGGGTGACATCTTCGAAGGGTGAATACAACCATTATCAAGCTGAATGGGGATCCTACTTGGGTTGATTACCAAATTTTATGCACATCAGAAAAAATACGTCATTTCAAGAAGTCAGACGCCGTGGTCAGAATCAAGGGTTTCTTTTGTGTGGGCATTCTGACCACTGACTATTTTTTTGCATGTAAAAAAAATTGGTCATTTAAGGGAATGTGGTACATAATTCATTTTGATTAGCACTAAAAAATAACAATAACACTAATAAATGATTTGAACTCGAAATGTTCAACAATAAAGTTTGTGAGAAAAAAAAAAATCAAAATTCAATCGTGCCCTGTTGGATAAGATACTCGCCTAAAGTACCAAAGGATGTTTAGAGGTGCCGCGAGTTCGATACCCTGTTCGTCCTTGTCAGAAAACTTTCCTGACATGGGTACAACAAAAAAAAACAGCGACTTGACCGCAACAAAAAATTGCTACCACAGTGAGTCCCCCATAGAGGGGTTAGCGCACCAATCTCTCGATGAGTATAAAAACAAGCCTGCCATTCAGAATGGCAATAAATTGTAGGTCCCGGTCTAATTAGCCCTCTAATGCAGAAAATGACCGTGGTGCGACAAAAATGATCAAATGAACTTTAAAATCTCATTCTTCTATTCGAACAATCGCATGTCACGCAAATGGGCATGCGTTCCCCAAGCCTTTTCAAATTCCTACCCTACGTAACATTGCCCTCTCCTCGACAGTTGCTCATCCCAGGCAATGTAGCCCTCAAATCAGTGAGTCCTCCGTAGTCCTTGTGGTAATGAGTAAGTCTGACATGGGCCACCTCGAACTTCAGTGTTGACTGCCATTTCGGATGCCCTCTTTCTAGCTTTTTGAATTTCAAAGACAAACAAGGTCTCTCTCCTTGAACTCGTGAGATGTGGCCTTTGCATCGTAGCAAACTCTCATCTTCTCTGAGCTGATGTGGATCCTGTCTCTGGCGATTCGATGCACATACTCAAGGTGCTCTTGGAATTCCCTGACTTATTCTTTCCATACAAAGAGCCAAAGAGCAGCATCTGGAAGTCGCCCAAACAGCAAGTCACGCGACAGCCAAAGATCCTGTCCCATGAGCATCTGTGATGAGAATCCAGTGTTCTCATTGACGGCACTCCTATAGGCTAGCAACTTTGAGTCCCAATCTTGTTGGTACTTTGACACGAACAGTAAGAGGTGATTCAGGATGGTTTTGTTGAATCTCTCTGCCATCCCATCGGATTCCGGACGAAGCGGAGTAGATTGCGTCATTTCCATTCCCAGAAGTTTGCGCATCCCGAGGATGTAAAGTTTCCTCCCTCATCGAAATAGATCAGCATGGGGACTTCGAATCGAGGCACCCAATTCTGCACCAACACTTGCGCCAGCGTCTCTGCCTCCTCATTGGGGGAACGGGAAATGCTTCCAGCCACTTGATGAAACAGTCCAACACAAGTATGTACTTGCTACCATCGTGGGTTTCAGGTAATGGTCCTAGGATGTCAAGAGTGAGGCGATTCTTTTGAACGGTGCACCAACGCTGTTACATTGAAGATGGGCATGAGTCCACTTCGGAGGTCCTTTTCAGGCAGCACAGTTCTCACACCACTTCTCCACAATCATTGGTCCTGAACTTGTCTCAATAGAATCACACACGAATCCTCCATAGCATTCTGGTGATGCTGAAATGTCCATCAATCGTGCTTCTATGCAACTCTTTCAAAATTTCTTCCACACTGCCTCCGGGTATGATGAGTTGTCATCTGAAAGTCTTTACAGCCTCTGACTCCCAACAGCAGTAGAGCATGTCGTTCCTCATCTCCAAGGAGTCCCAGAGCGCCCAATATCTCTTCGTGGTCGGACTGGAAGAAACGACGTCTTGCCATGCTTGTCTGTTCCCAGTGGATTCCTTCCAGTGTACGATCACTCTTATGTTGGGATCTTCCAGCTACGCCTTTCGGGTGTTCTCGTCGCTCTTAGGATCGTCACTCAAGTCGAGATATTAGCTGTCTCACTGTAGGGTCTGCAGACCCATATTTCTCTTTTACCTTGAGACAACAACGACAGTTCCATGGGCATGGTCTCCTCGATAAGAATCAGGCATTTCTCCACAATGCTCCCTTAAGATGCTGGATCTGTCTCTTATGGCTCCTCGGCTCTCTCAAGGGAACAGTTCCGATCCCACCATCATCCATTCCCCAGTTGGGGATAGTGCTGTAGTGGTGGGTTGGTAAGATACAGAGTTGGAGATTCCTGCTTCTGGAACAGTCATCACTTTCCACTGAAGGACTTCGTCGTGACAACCTCCAAGTAGGACGGTGTTTTGTTCTTTCATTGTACAACTGGTTACTCCAAATGTCCAAAGAGTCCATGCTGCTTCATGAAGTTCAGTCCAAGGATGCATGAGTTCTGGATGTAGACTGCAAAAACGGCATGACAATGGTGACTGACATCAACCTCGCTGATACTTCCAACTTTCCATGCACAGTCACTTTCCTTCCCTTGACTCTGCAGGGTCAATGACGGTGGCATGCACAGAAGTCACTTGTGAAGTCTTCGATCCAGGTCTCTCCAAACGATGCAGACTTTGTCTCCAGGGTCGATGCCTATCCAACATGGAAACCTGTTAAGTTTGCCTTCCACGTCTAGTCCATGCTTACCCACCATGCCTCTGTGAGCCATGGTACACTTGACCTAGGGCACTTCCTTCACAAGCAGCAGTGATGGCTTGCTTCACATCAGTGATAGAGTTCGTGACATCCTCCTTGATGGGAGCGATGAACGTGCTGACTTCCTCAATAGGTGGGGTGACGTCTTCTTGGAAGGCAGCGAGATCGTCCTTGCAGACACTCCTTGATATCAGTTTGTCCACGCCTGTTTTCATCTGAACCATCAGCTGCTTGAAGTGTTCTTCCATCCCTTCCTTCTCCATACTTTTGGTATTGACCATCCAAGTCCTTGCAGCGTGCCGCTTCTGACACCAGTTTATGTCGCATCACCACTGCTGGGTCTCATCAAACCGCTGTCACCAGATTTGCCCCATTGTGCGGATCTCTCCTAGGATTCTTTGCTGGGGACTTAAAGATGGCTAAAAACTCACAGGAACGAGAATCAGAGAACAAGGAAACGTCTTTATTTGCAAAAACTAGAATTCCTGCTAAAAACTAGAGCAGTCTTCCAAACGTACTCACACTTCTCTCTTCAAATTCTCCTGTCCAAATCCCTTTAGAATCTCATTCTTCTATTCTAACAATCTCATGCCACGCGAACCTTGCATGTGTTTCTCAAGCCTCTTCAAATTCCTACCCTTTGTAACAATATATATATATGAATGATATTATATAGAACCAAAAATATTTGATAGGAAAGATTTTGGTCCTGTCGGAGCTGAAAACGAGTGAATAGTTACAATTAAAGTTCGTAAAATGGAGTATTCAGAATTTATCAGCCATACCATACAGTTATAAATGAATTTATGAAACTCACTATATTCATCAACATTTGTTTTGGATAAAATAGAATCTTATCGGGGCCAATATGGCAGTCATCCCACCATAAATGATAATCAAGTGCAGTTCAATTTTAGAGAATCAAATTTGACATGTAGTATCACTTTGACTTTAAGAGTGCTCCAAGCTGCTCTCACTCTATTTTTTTATTTCTCTTAGATCATTTACTACAATCCCGAAACCATGGGTCTGGGCATGTGTAGATAGTTATTGGGTCTTGGAAATCGGAGCCTTGTTCTGCTGCTTAATTTTAACCAGCTTCTTAGTGTAAGCAGTGGTTTTCCATACTCCGGAATCTTTACGAATGTTCATGTTCCTGATGAACCAAATAAGGCCAATGTTTGGTCCAAGGGCCTGAGTGGCGTGGTGGTAAGATGCTCATCTACCACCGTGAAGGTTGCTGTCATGGTCCCGGGTTCCAACCCAAGGGAGGATATTGGTAGATACGATATTTTCCCTAACAAAATGAGCGACCACCGATAGACAGTGCTTTAATTTCCGATTTCCAACCCATCTCATTAATGGCAGTAAATTGCAATATAGCGATATGACCAGAGTTGGTGTTTGGTGAAGTAGTTTCGTCTAAGGATCTTACTCTGAAATATCTCAAGTGCTATTAGATTTGATCACAACTTTTAATGCTTCACGTGACTGATCTTACATGGATAGAAATGCAGCAAATTCCAATACGGTAGTACACGGCATATTGATTTTGTAAGCTATTACACAAACCCTTAGACAACTACTAGTCCCTATATCATTGAATATGCAGTAGCAACTTCTGTTAGTGCATCGTCTGTTAGTGCTTTTGTTCTCTGCCGGCTCTAACTTCTACTGATCTAGTTTCCTCAAATTTTCTAATCATAGCTCTCAGTACTACAGCAGACATTACACCTTTACACAGGTTATGGAGCCTTCTAAATTCCCCAAGAGCCACTACAACATTACACTGTCTAGGGTAGAACAGCTTTGCAAGAAAAACATGTTTAGGTAAGGTAGGGCACATATTAAGCACAACACTAACAATCAATCAAAGAACTGCTTATGCAAATTGTCTGGTGCATATGTGACAGGAGTACTGAAATATTCCCTATATGCAACTTTTGGTACTAATTTTTTTTTTTTGCATAGTCAATCTCCCCATGGCTTCCACAGTCTGTATATGAAATTCACACAACTTCATTTTGCTCTTTAGTTTTAGCTGCAGATGCCTCCAGACAAGGAAAGCTATTTTATGGCCACCCTGTATTTATGTCCTAAGGGATCTTGCATCCTATATGGACATAAATATCTGTGTCCATGTTCTACCATGTTCTAACAGCAAACGACATAAATTTTTCTTTAGCTAGAGCTATTGAAGCATAACACTACAAACTTACAGGCACTCTTTCACCAGTCTGGTAGATGTCCCGTATGTACTTACACAGGGGGTGGGGTCTTCAATGCATGGGCAGTGGATCACTTGTGGCTTATCAAGCTCTTTGATGGTGATATGCGAGTAGTGACCTGCACTGTGTCAATTGTTGTAGGTGCTTGGACTATACAGGGTGTTGCCTTGAAGTGGAACAAACTCAGAGGGGTGATATTAGGCATCAGGAGGAACAAAAATTGCCATAGAAGGTGGTATCGCAAACCACGTTTAGTCAATGAAAATCGCAAAAATACTTATGCATGGTGTGATGTCGAATGGGACAAATGGCCAATAATAAGTAGAAAAACATCTATTTGACAGCTGGTATCTTTGAGATCGCCCCCAAAGCAGAATGTTTTTCATTGTTCGTAATTTCATTGTTCATAATGAGATCTCGGCTCACTGGAAATGTTCTGCGGTACATACCCATAATAGTGCTTTCTACACTTTTCTTAAAGTTCTTCCTGATAGTATTGCAGGAGCACTGATTTTTCTGCATATATTCTGCTTTGGAGGGGAGCGTGCATCTGACAATTGTTACTCCCTTTCTGTTGGCTGTGCAATGACCTTCGCTGCCGCAACTTCGAACAACTCCTTTAATCATTTCTCTTCATTTACTTTCTGACATTGAACAGTGCTGCACAGGCTGTGTTATAATCATGCTGTCAAGTAAATTATTTTTGTACTTATTCTACTTTTTTGTACTTATTGTTGTACTTTATTTTGTACAGCACAGGCTGTGTTGTAATCATGGTGTCAAATAAATGTTTTTCTACTTATTGGTCTTTTTGTCTCACTCGACGTCATACCTTTCATAAGTATTTTTGAGATTTTCATCGACCAAACATGGTTTGCGATACCATGTTCTATGGCAATTTTTGTTTCTCTTGATGTCTAATATCACTCTTCTGAGTTTGTTGCAACTTCAAGGCTGTATTATATTTAAGGGTGTACGCAGAAAAAAGGGATGTGTAGTGGATTGTATAGACCTATTCATTAATTATGGGGTGAATATGCTTAGCCTCCTCACAAATTTTTTCGGGGGAGGGGTTCATTGTGTGTGTTCATTATCTGTGTCTATGCCATTGAAATTATAGCCTATAACTCGCTACTAATACAAGAATTTTGAAAACTATCTTTAGTACTGTAATCAATTTGGCTACATTGCCTACTTCCGGCACAACTCACTAGGTAGTAAATCGCCCATACATGGTGATAGACCTGAGTTGTGCTCGGTTTGAAAAAAAAAACCATTCAAAGATAGTGTCTATACAGCTTAAATTCGCTTCGTTCCTATATTATAAGGTTGTGAATGCTCATTTTTGTGAAAAATCTTAAAGGATTGGAACACCTGTTCAAGTGGTAAAATTTTTTTTGAGATCATTGGGGTTTCAAAACAATCTGTTAAAACTGTACCTTGAATATCCAGTTTTGTCATCTACACGCTATGCGGCCATCACCGTTTCTCATCGCAAAAATCGGGAGTATGTACACAGAATCAGCCTTTCGAGGGGTACAAGGAAAGTGAAATAATTTCTTCCAAAAAAAAAAAAAATTTCGGTCATTAACAGGGCTTGACAAATCCCAGGCGCCATGTCAATTGGAAAGTTGACATTACCGTGCCTAATTTTTTTATATGTATGATGATTGAAGTCTTGGGTAGCACAAAATTATCAGAAATTATATCAGTGTGTCTGCTAGCATGGAAACGTCCCCAAGTCCTATAAAAGACAATGAATATCACCACCACCGAAAAAATGCTTGGTGCTATAACCTTTTGCTAGCACCTAAATTCACCTTGTCATATTTTGCCTTTGGTGAAAATCTGGGTTTGGAACCCACGATTGTGCACTGGTAATCTGCTGAATAAGATTTTCTAACTTTGAGCTGGCCCCATTTGGAAAAGAAGATCTGTTGCAGGGGTGGGAACTCTGCGCCAATTGCGCCGCACTGCGCCAAAACTAATATCTTGCGCCATCCTGCTCCAATAGCGTATTTTCGCATTTTTCTACGCCAAATAGCGAATTTTGCTCCAGTATGCCCGGAATTTCGGAAAGGACGCCAAAAAGTTTTGTTCCTGCTAGCCACGAAACGTTTCTTTACGAGAAAGAGCGTGTTTTATTCCACTATACTTAAACTATCCGTCCCTGATCGGGCTGTCCATCGCGAAACCCTGATATTGTCCGTGATCGTGGTACTGAAGATGGTTTGCAATGCCTTTCAGCTTTAAAGTGCAAATTCGAGTGTTTCCGTTTAAAAAAAAAAAAAGTCGTTACTGGAACCAGCAGAAATTACTGTAGTCGATTGTCATTGTGTTAAATCCCGATGTTTCGTGAAAAAAATTTTCATTCCGGGAGTAAAAAGCGCATGTCCGCCGAATTACGAATGTTAGTTTAGAAACTTTGCCAAACAACGAGCTTTAAATCGATAATCTCGCCAAACAGCGAGTGTCAGATCGCCAATCAGATGAGTGCTGAATCGCCAAACATCGAGTTGATTCTTCCGAAATTCTCTCCCATTTTGCAACAATTTCTTTCCAAGTATAAAAAAATTAAAAACTTAGCTTTTAGCTCATTTGAAGTGCAGCTGTTCAAGGCAGCAACTAGTGTCTGTCAGTAAGCAAAAATAATCTTAAATAGACGGGTGTAAAAAATTTTATGACAGCCGCTCTTTCAAACAAGGTGTCAAAAGCCTAAAACACCGAAAACAAAAATCAAGCTGACGAAATGATGTTTGATAACAAAAGACAGTGCAGTTTTATTTTGAAAAGGGTTGAGGGTTAACGAAAATATTCTTGTTAATTTCACTGCTTCAATTTATAAATATCTGCTCCGAATCCCATATTTTGCTGCTCCAAAATTGCTCCAAATCCCGAATTTGCTGCTCCAAAACTGCTCCAAATCCTGAATTTGCTGCTCAAAAACTGCTCAGAATCCTGAATTTTGCTGCTCCAAAGCTGCTCCGAAATGGACTTAGTCACTTTCCACCCTGAATGTGTGTGATCACACCGATTGACAACACAAATATGTATGCATCAAGTGTCAAATCCCCCTCATTAGCAAGTGGGAGGATAGATGATAGCCTACCACCTACTGAACACAAAGCATGCCAAACGCTGAACACACACGCAAGCACACTGTTAAGTGTCACTAACATAATAATGCTCTGACATAGCTCCCATGTGTGAAAAACATTCCTCACAGGTGTGAAAATATGTGGCAGTTAAAGGATGGGAGATCAGAGTTGCTGAGCATCAGGGAGGGAAAAGAAAAGCATTCCACTAGGAAATAGCTTGGCTAGGATTTATATGGATAGGTAATCAGAAGATATTATTGAAAGAGCTAAGGTTTCTCTACTAGTAGACAATGAAAGTAAAAGAACCTAGTTTACTGAATTAGAACCTAATTAATAAATAATAACCTTTAATAATAATAATTAACCCTTAATAAATAATAAATTAACCCTTTTTTCAATTAACCATTAGATTGAACATGGCTTTAGAAATGAATTATTTGATTTACACACAGGGATACCAGTGAATGAGGGAGAAGGGGAAACCATACTACTTCAATTTTTTTTCAAGACTGACCCATTTTCACTGAAGAAGCACCCAGATTTTGCCAATAATCTGATCCCAGGATGCAAGTAAATTAGAGTACTGTGGCACCTCTGGGGAGAGAGAGAGAAGCCATCTTTAAAAAAAATCCTGAAAGTTGTCAATTTTAAGGGCTGCCCAGGGTTGGTAAAAAAACCGGTTTTTTTGAAAAAAACCAAAAAACCGGGTTTTTTTGGTTTAAACCAGGTTTTTTTGGTTTAAACCGGTTTTTTTGTTTTAAATGGTATTAACATTAAAAACAATGAAATTTCTGAAAAATCATTCAAACTTCCAATAATTAACAAAAATAAAATGTTTATTAATGTAATTAACACTATTCCCATGCTAATTAATCAATAAATATTTATTAAATTTTAACAAAAACCAACTTTTGCCATTTAATTATTTTTTGCTTAACTCAATGGATCACTTCATGTTTGAAAATTCTTTCAATGTTATTATTAATCATATAATATATAAAGGTTTTTCTCCAGTTACTTTCAGTATACTTAATTAGGAAGCTATTTTGCAAAAAGTAATAAAAATTAGGTGAATATAATGCATTTAATGATGCATAAATAATGCGGATTAATTAACGATGATTTACGATATACAGGGTTATTATAACTAAGGTTCTGATTTCAAAACACTAAAAAAAGAGCGATTGTCAGAATGACTTGAAAATTGACATGAATATTCCTGAAAAAATTCAATTTTAGGGGAAAAAACATTAGGGGAAAAGGGGAAAAAATACTTAAAAATGTAAAATTAATGACATCATCCAACATGTGGGAAATTTGCTCGCAGAATGGAAACGATAGCCAGTCAAGGCAAAATTATAACTTAATTATAGCATTGCACGAGTCCATAATTCACGGAAACATCACAAAAAAAATGAAGTAATTGAACAAATAACTACAACTTACTCAAAAAATGTTAAATATGTTGTCCACCGCGTGTTCTGGCTATGAGGTTGAAAGCACAAAAATTTTTGTTCAACAGCAGAATCGGAATATGCCATGGTCATAATGTGGATGTGCTTGCAATTCAGCTTTATTAAACCAAACGCGCCCCCTTTCCCCCGTTCATATTGCTGAGGAATGAGGAACTTCTAACGTATAGGGAATGTGCTGGAGATTACAATTCATCAAAGTTTGCAATCTGACCACTGTTTATAACATTTTGAGGTACCCCCACAGCCAGTAGTTACAAGGGTTAAGGTGCATCCTGTCAAAATGGGTCTTCAGCAGCTGCTTTGCTGGTATTGCAATGTGCATCTTGATAGAAGTTCTATCCACACACTGATGCTGTGGAAGTGCCGAAATGATGTGGTTGCACAAAATAGATTATACTGCTGGCCAAGTATAGCATCATCTACTTGCACATTTTGCACTTTTTTCTTTTGCGAAAGAAACTTCCATTGCTCCAGGAGTATCCATGCAAATTTTCAGGTCATTCCGATCAGTACTTATTGTATAGTTTTGGAATCAAAACTTAAATTATAATCACCCTGTATATAGCTGATTATTTTTTATAAATTTGTTACTACTATACAGTAGAACCTTGATTAACTGGGCTTAACAGTGTGTGTGTGAAAGTATAAAAAAAACAACTATTGAATATTAAGACTGGGAGATATAGAGTAGGAGATGTGCTACTTCTTATGGGAATGAAAATGTATGTGAGGTAATGTAACAACTAGTACACTAGTCTTTGTCCTTTAAGGACAGCTGGTGTCTTTATTGGATTATAGGACCACCTGCCCCTAGCATGATGGTGTCACTACTGTAGCTGCTTCTTTGTGAAGGGAAAAAGAAACCCTGTGAGATAATACACCACTACATTTAGATGTGTGATGCAATCTGTATTCATGAATTTGCTAAAGATAGAGCATCAGAATGTAGCCAAAGGTTAGAAAATGTTGTAAGAATGAGAAGTTTTGGCTTTTATATATAACTTTAAATGACTAAGATACTTCATATGAAAAATATATATATATTCTGGCCACTTTTATGAGACTTTTTGAAAAAAACCACTTATAAAATCTTATGTCATTTAAAGATATACAGTCAGAATGTACCCCAAGGATATAAAATAAGATAAATATGAAACATTTTGGCTAATAATGAACAAATATGATATTTTTCAGGGGAAAAAATAATATTTAGGCCACTTTTATCTGATTTTTTGAAAAAAACCAAAGTGGTTTTTTTAAAAAAACCAGTTGGTTAAAACCAAGGTTTAAACCATGGTTTAAACCAACGTGGTTTAAACCAAACAACCCTGGGGCTGCCCTCTGATGAAAGCCCCCCCCCCCCCCAAAGTTCATATTCACCATATTTCTAACTCAGAATTTACACAATCCTTTAAGTCAGGACTTAACTCCCTGAGGTCAAAAGAAAAAAATTCTACACTGAGAAAAAGCAACCTTTGTGGCAGCAGCGTCTGAAAGGGTTACCATGGCGTAAAAGAAGCATTATCAGGTGTTTCATAAAATTAGAAGGCTATATATAGGACAACCTGATTTTCCAAAAAAAAAAAAAATAGACCCGGTAAGCACAAATTTAATTGACAATGATTCATTAATTTTATTTTTTTGTCCATAGTTGAGCCATGTAATTTTGTATATAATAGTCATTCCTTCAATACATATGCAGAAAGAAAGTCCTTTCAATCTGAAATAAATTGCGAATGGAGAGAGTTACAGCATCTGCTATACCCAATCAGGTGTGAGGTGTAAAATAATAATTGGATGGGTGATATATAAAAGTCAACATTTGTGTATACGATACACCAATCCAAAGGAAATGTCAATAGTTAAAAATTGTATCTCTTTCTGTTACACTGAAAAGTAAGTTACAATTGGCCTGTAACATTTGGATAAAAGTTCACCCAAATATCAAAGGTTGAAATTCTCAATTTTTTTTTCCTGACCCATATCTGAGATTTCATTATTTTTAGCATTTATAAAGTATCAAAAATCTAGAATTTCGATGACATATCTCAATTAATTTTTATCAAAACGAAGTAAATCACCTTTGGACTAATTAAAGTTTTTTAGATTAAAGCAGTGGTTCTCAACTGGTGCTTCGTGTGCATTCCCCAGGAGCTCTGCGGCCACTTAAGAAAAATAAAAAACAATAAATTTGATAAAGAAATAATTATAAATTTTTTAAATTATAAAAATGAATCGGTAACTTTGATGAATAAATAAAAAATAGGCCTACAGGCTTTGCTATAGAAATTATATGTTAGAAAGGGCTCCGCAAGTTAAAAAAGGTTGAGAACCGCTGGATTAAAGTCATGCAAATTGTGATTTTTACATCCTCTTCCCCCAATTATAAATTTTGTCAAGGTTTTTTTTATTGTTGTAAATATATCATAGTGCAAAAGTAAGAATAACTATGTTTGAATAAGGATAAGTTACAGGAGTTTCTTAAGCATCATATACAAGCTAGCATTGTCAAATTAAATGGCATTTTAGTATTTTGAACTAGATATATTTCAATGTTATGCGCAATTAGAGTATCGTTTTAAGTATCAGTGGTTATCTAGAAAACTTAATAGAAATCACCATTACATATATGATGTAATAAACATTTTTTTAAACATTTATCTGTTGTAAAAAGAGTACAGCATGTGGTTTATATCAATTCACACATATATAAGCAGTTGAAGAAATTTTGAAAGGTCAAGAATCATCTTGAATCAGAGAATGTCAAATCATTCCATAGTTTTCCCTTCTGTGTTTATGCTATGCTTTATTTAAATTGCATATTTTATAATAAAACAACCCATATATATATGCACCAATATATATATATATATATATATATATATTGGTGCAAAATAATTCTGTAGAGTAGAAAATTATTTTACAATCATATTAAATATTTATTCTTTGTATAACAGTCACTTTAAACATTGCATGCAATTAATGTGTGTATTTCCAATGGGAATTTCTGTATTGAAAAGCAATATTTGAGGTTTTAGATGAAGGATTTTTGACGTTACAGTTTAAACAGTCAAAAACTGCCATGTGTCAAAAACCTGCTAATCTTGGTTATGGTATTTGCTGCCTGCTGCAGTGAGACATGTAAGATAATTGACTATTTATTGGAAGGTAAAAGGTAAACGTATGAAAGATAATTTGGCTCTCATTCATGACAATGTTGGAAAACCAAATCATGCTGACTATCGCAATGCAACTATAAGGGTTGAACTGGGCACAATATTCAAAAGGAATTGGTAATCCTGCCTGATATGGTTTTTTTTTTTGCTTATATATATATAACTAATTGAAAAACTTGTATCATGGTCACAATATCTGTGTGCCAGAAAATAATGATCATGGTTGAAATATAATTACAAGCACTGCTGTAAAATCGTATTGATTCTTGTCAGAGATGTCGAGTTGTGTAAATCAACATTTTTTTAATCCAGAGCTGGATAAAAAAAAATTGTGGTACCAACTGGGTTTCCAGTGACCTGGAAAGTCAGGGGTAATGAAAAAGGCTCAGGGAAAGTGTAAAATATTTGACGAAGGTCAAGGAAACATGCAAATATGTGATAAACGAATGTTCTGTTAAGGGAAAACAACAAAATCAGAAAATAAAAATTTGAAATTCAGAAGGTTACGATTTTGAATTATAAGTTGGTTCTGTTTTTTCTGGAGTTTTGGCCAAGGATGATCAAACAGACTATTAAGAACCCAGACCAAGCATATTTTTTTTGAAAAAACAATGAAAAAAATTATTTTTGAGCACTTCTAGAATTTCCTTTGACCAAAAAAAAAAATGTTCTTTGACCTATGATTACCTACCTAGGATTTATTGAGCCCCAGGCTACTCGATTATATTGAAACTCAAAAGATTACCATGGTGAGTAGTCATTTGTGATGTTGCAAAAATCTGAGACTTCCTTTTTATTTATTTTTTGCATCAAATTTGAAAGAATCTTTCTAGATATAGAAATGAAAATACTTTAAATTGACTTCCTTAGTACAGTGGGATTTACAAATTTTATGAAATGCTACCTCTGGTAGTTAGAGTTGAAAAGATGGATGATGTCCCCAGAGCTATGAGAGTATTTCTTTGCAAGATACTATTACATCAGAAAATACTGAATCTGCATCATTGAACAATTCTTCATAAAAACAATGACAAGAAAGAAATAGTTGTGTTCATCAGAATTGAGTGATAAATGGAATATTTTCTTAAGTCATCACTTATTAAGAATGGTTTTATGTTCTGTTTGCCTATGTATGCAATTATGAGTAGAATAGCTTATGAAAAAACATTTTTTTTTTGTCTTGTAGACATTTACATTTGTATGAGAAAAGAGCCAAGAACAGCATAAATTGAAAATCAAACTGCCATTGTCAACCATCTTCAAGTTCATTTAGTATTTCTCATTTAGAAAGACTGGTAGAACAGACATATTTTGGGTATTTGATCATAATATGAAGCTACTTTCCTTTGGTTGTCTTTCTCTTCAAGACATTGGGAGATATGAATTTTATCAAAAATGTTTTTTTTGTTCACAATATTTTTAGTACATGGAACATTTGGATTTCTTTAAAAAATCTTGCATCAGGCATATCTTTGATATTTCCGTTCCCATTGATAAAAAGAATTGACTGCTGTTGTTGGCAAGAATTTGTAAAAAAAACTTGATAAAATCAATATACCTTTGATTTTCTTGTAATTCTTATTGTTCTCATGGCATCAGCTCTTTTTGGGCACTGAAAAGAAGTTTGCACATCTGCAATAAGGAATGGTAATTCCCTATTCTTATTTAAAAGGTTGACTGAAAGATGTCTGGATTCATTGCTGTCCATGCTGGTGCTGGATATCATGCCAAGGAAAGAAGAAAACCCTTCAGAGAAGCATGCAAGAAATCATGCAGAGAGGCGCACAAGTTGATTCGTGCAGATGCATCTGCTGTTGAAATAGTTGCAACTGCAGTATCTGTTTTGGAAGACAGTTCTGTAACAAATGCTGGCTTTGGCTCTAATTTGACTATCAATGGAAATGTTGAATGTGATGCTGCAATTATGGATGGTTCCAGTTTATTATTTGGTTCTGTTGGTGCAATTTATGGATTGAAGAATCCAATCAGAATTGCGCAAGCTGTTCTGATGAAACAAAATCATGGGTTACTATCAGGTGGACGAGTGCCACCTTGTACTCTTGTTGGAAAAGGAGCTGTTGAATGGGCTAGAAACCATGGGTTTGATGTTATTGAATCGACTGCTATGATTTCTGAAGATTCCAAAATGGCATATTCAAAATTTTTGCCTTATGTGTCTACTAATGCTTTTGGCAATGAACAGCAGCATGATATATTGATGATGAATGAAGGTGCAGCTCTCGATACTGTTGGTGCAGTTGCTGTAGATTCTGCTGGTAACATTGCCAGTGCTGTTTCAAGTGGAGGATTGTTGATGAAACATCCAGGACGTGTCGGTCAAGCTGCCGTGCATGGAGCAGGTTGTTGGGCCGAGTCAGATGTATCTGGATTGAAAATTGGTATTAGTGTATCTGGTGTTGGAGAATATCTGATCAGAACAACATTTGCTAAGGAATGCTTCAAAGCTTTGAATGAAAATCAAGATTCTAATCTGCCTACCATATTCAAGAACAAGTTCATCAAGTCTCCTTATCTTAGTAACATACATTGCAAGCGTGCTGGTGTTCTTGTGGTTGAAAATTACTCTGATGAGAAAAGGAATGAAGTGCTTTGGGCTCACAATTCCAGGTCATTTCTCATAAGTTATATGACAGCTTCTGATCATAACCCTCATTTTATTGCGTCTGAGAAAATTGGTGCTGAGATTCAAAATCAGCACAGTATTGTATCATCTGGGAAAAATGTACCCTATTGAAGTAAAAATGATTTCAAAGATGGAAAAAAATTTATTGGTTTTAATTTTTTTTATTGGTGCATATATTGTATTCATCCACTGATTACTTGCATTCATAATTTTTGTTGCACCACGGTATTATCTGCAGGTGAGGTCTAACTACATTGAGACCTACAGTTATATTGCCTATTCTGAACGGAAGTGCTTGCCATTTTTTCTTTTTTACATGTCTCGCCAAGAGGTTGGGGAGCTAATCCCCACCGGGGGGGGGGGGGTTCCTTGCGGTAACAAGCATTTGTTATGGTCATGTCACCGTTTCTGATGTACTTCCTCACATCAGGAAAGATTCTGACAAGGACGAATCGGGTATCGAACTCGCGACACCTCTAAATATCCTTTGGTACTTAAGGCGAGTATCTTATCGACCTGGGCTACCGCGCCCTATTTGCGTTTATAAAAACAACTTTCTTCATGGTTACGTGACCCACCACTCAAGTTTTATATTTGCATAAACCTTGTCGTGTGGTGAGAAATTCGTTTTTTTTTTTTGGTGACTACGTTACAATCATCCTTTGAATTCATATGAAGTCAACTTATCTTAGATCTGTTAGATTTGTGTAAAACTTTAAGCTCTGAACAGTTCTGTAAAAGTTTTAGCCTTGTTCAGTTCTGGTTTTTTTCGGAAAATTTAAGTATGTGGCGCATATGATGAGAAAATTTACTTACTAATTTAATCTTATCTTTGTTAATAAAGCATTTTGTGTGTGTGATTAGGAAAAATATTTTTGAAGACCAACATTTTTTTTATTCTAGAATTTAATTCGTCATTTGTGAAAGTTGAGGTTGGCATTCAAACATATATAAATTCGACCGTAACTGGATGGCTCTTTATGTTTTGTTCGATTCGCGGACTTGGCATAGCTAATAAGCGCTGTTTATTAAATTATTTTTCGCATTTGCGAAATCCAAAATTAGACGGGATGCTGTTATTACGTATACGAGGTTTGTTCAAAAAGTATCGGACCAAAATTTTTCGTGCTTGAATTAATGAAGCTAGGGAAGCGTGGTTTGGTGCACGCATGTAGTGCTCATTCTTGAATTTTTTTCCTACCGGCGATGAGCGAGGATAAGTGAGCGCCGTGTCGAATTTTCGTTTTTGAAAAAAATGGATGCAAAATTTGAGCGTTTTTGCATTAATCAGTGATGGAGCTGCCAATTGTAACGCAGAACCTCTTGGTTGTACTCCTTGGTGACAGTTGTAATGTGGGGTGCGCACTCGTGATGAACCACGCCACTGGAGAAGACGGTCAGCATGACCTTGACATTACATCTCCTGAAGACCAAATCATTAGTCAAAATAGAATGCATGGATGCAATCTAATAGCTCGCTTCATCTGCAAGTTCTCTGATTGTGATTGGATAATCCTGCACCACCAGAGATAATCCTCACTCAGTCAATAACGATCTCATTTCTAGATGTTTGGCGTGGGGGCTACCAGAACGTGCTTCACTCTTAATTGATATGCGGCCATCTTTTGAACGGTTGTACCACTTTATAGGTGTGATGCCCATTTCTTAATCTCCGAAGTCGAACGTTGCGGATTATTTCCGACATGATAATTACCAAACTTCACAAAAAATGTAATGCAGTTCTGTTCAAGTTTTCCTGCCATCTTGCCAAAAACGAAAATTCGACTTCGCTCACTAAGGCCGAACACATACTGGGGAGTCGTTTAGAGACAAAGAGAGCGATTTCAAAAGAGAAAATACATCGAGATCAGAAATTAATTCTATATTTTTCGCCTGTGTCACTGTAATTTAAAAATGCTACATTAAAATTTTTTCTGAAAACTGTTCCAATATACAAGTTCTTTGCAAAAGTATCGGACCGTAATTTTTCGTGTACGAACCAATGGAAGGCGTGGTTAGGTGAACGTACGTAGACAATCCTAGTCGTAAATCTAATTTTTTCTTGCCTGCAGACGCTGTCAGTTAGCGGCAGAACCAAGGTTTCTAGAATATATAGTTCCAGAATATATATTCGGTAGAACGCCGAAGTGAAGAAGTGTAAGGCCGAACACATACTGGGGAGTCGACAAAGAACGAAGGCCCCTCTTCTCTTGTGGCCCCCAGGCCGTGCCCGGGTGGGCCCATGCGTTACGACGGCATTGCTTTCACTGCTCGAAGAGTCCGCTTCTTACTCTTTAACGCCTTTACTACAATCCTGAAATTCAAATTCGAATTTCTCTTTCAAAAGAGAAAATACATCGAGATCAGCATCGATGTCCCCTAACATACTGAGGAGGCAGAGGAGAGCGAAAATGACCGCAGGCGTTCTGAAGGGTAAAGAAGAAAAGCCTTTGAACGGAAACGTGACATCTCGCCAACTAGTAACCCTACCAGCCTGTTCATGCCAAATCAATCAGTTTGGCAATATTGGAGGATTCCGATAAACCAGCGGTTCTCAACCAGTGCACCGCAGATCCCCTTAGGGCTCCGTGGCCACTCGAGGAAAATAAATAAAAAAAAACAGTAAATTTGAAAAAAATATTTTTATTATTCAAAAATATTAATTAAGTCAGAAACTTTGATGAATAAATAAATAAAAATAGGCGTCTGGGCTCCGCCATAGAAATTACATACCGGAAAAGGGCTCCGTGGGTCAAAAAAGGTTGAGAAGCGCTGCAATAAACGCGTTAATCCTCAAAAGACTACAAGTCCTGTTTATATATGTTTTTAATGACTTCTTGTATCAAACCGTTGTTTCGAATATTATTGCACAATATGTATAAAGATTGAAATAATTATACTTCAATCAAGATAGAGAGGCAATACAATTAGTTAGACACTGAATAAAAATACATGCCTACAATCCGCAGAAGCTAATTTCGATACTTTCAAAAGAAAATATCACCGTTAATGAGATGAAGTTATCCATACACCTAGATGATAAAACCGTAATTTTTTTATGGCCAGCGTATCATTATGAAAATGATTGTTATTAGCGATAAATGTATACGTGGTCGTTAAGCACAAATTATCAGTGTGGATCCATTATTTATGAAATCCCAGAATTACAGATTCCTCCTATATGCAGGGCCGTCTTAAGAGCATCATGGGCCAAATGATTTTTCTGAGGCCCTACCAGGCAAATTCCCGAAAATCTCAACCACATCTCACTTTTGTGAAGCCTTTTTTATCTTTAGGTCCCACGGTCCTTGCCCTGGTGGGCCCATGCCTTACGACGGCACTGCTTATAACCGGCATGTTCTGTGCATAACCAATTTCAATGAACGCACGGATGCTGCAATCAACTGGTTTCGATTTTTTAAGAAATACAGAAATATGTATTGTGTGTGAAATGTTCATTATTTGCATCAGAAAAAAATCTTGTGCCTCTTTCATAACATACGACATTCCAATTCAAATCCACGGAAATAATAGATATTCAGTACAATAAAATAAAAGAGAAAAAACAGAAACCATGTTTCGACAATGTTAGTAAGCGATGAGCAATCATCACGGTGTTTATCCGTTTTCCTAAAAAACGGGATCTCAAACATTTTCCACCCGCGCCACCCATTTCCCTTATGAAGAGCCATTGGCGTACGCAAAGGGGGGATTTGGGGTTCTAACCCCCCAAGCCAAGATTCTAGTGTTATTTTGCCGGAAAAAACGTAAAACACCCAGAAGGAAAAACAAATTTGAACCCCCCCCCCCTCCCCGAGAAAATTGTGCCGTACGCCTATGTGAAGAGCAGTTGTAAGCAAAGCATTTCTTTGAAAAACCTTTGTCAGCACCACTGCGAAGCTGCACCCCTGACGAAGGTTGGCGCGCACAGTTTGAGAACCCCTGCTAATCCATCAACGTGTTGACAAATCCAGGGCCGTCATTCGAGGGAGGGGAGCTTTTGAAAATACAATAAAAATGGTATATATACATACAAATATATATATATATACCAGGGGCTCTGCGCCCCTGCAGCCTTTGGCGGCCAACTCCTCCCCCCCCCCTTCTCATCACAACATGTCTTGTTTATTTCGTCCCACTTCATCAGCGTTATGGAAAGGGACATGTGAACGCACCAACTTACTGAAGAAGCGAATTTTACAATAATAAAACAACATAAAACAAATGTGATTCATAAAGTAACCCCCAGAAAACTTGCCCATGGGGTCCCCAGACTCCAATTCGCTGAATTTTAGCGGGGCCCAGACTGGATTTATCTCTGGCTATCGATGTGTTGCAAATTTTACAATGTTAAACGACAGAAAAGAATGAGATTCATCCAGGGCCCCCAAAATGAAACCTGTAAACATGGGGCCCCGACTTGGAAGCTTGTTGGTCATTCCCCGCTGCAAGTGCCATGAAATAATTTTATTTGTATTCATTTTACCAACGAATAAAGTCCAAGGCCCCCAACAAATTACCTGGGACACCAGCTCGCATACTTTTAGTGGGGCCCCCAGATTGGCTTTATCTCGGGCTTTCGCTGTTGCAAATTCTAAAATGTTAAATAACAGAAAAAAATTAGATTCATCCAGGCTCCCAAAATTAAACGGTCCTCTGACTCGGAGCTTGTCATGCATCCCCCCTGTGAGTGCCACAGCAAATGTTCATTTGTATTCATTTTACCAACGAATAAATTCCAGGACCCCCCCCCCCCCCAGTTACTCGTGACCGAATTCGCAAATTTTATGGGGTCCCCAGACTGGATATATCTTGGGCTTCCGCTATCGCAAATTTTTCAATGTTAAAGCAGCAAGAAAACAGCGAGATCCATCAAGGACCCTGGAAATCAAACCTTTTAACTTCCCCATTAAGGTATGCGTGCAATCCCCAGGATACCCCGACCCTGTGTGCTGGGAGCACTGGTGTTATATGTATATTATACCTCTCGACATGGCCCCCCCCTCACAAGGGCAGGGCTGACAGGGGCCGGAAGATTCTTATCACTTTTTGATTTTTCACACTATAAATTAACCATAGAGGGCCCCGAAAAGCTGGTTTGGGGGCTTGCCGTCTATTTCAGTCTAGGCGCCCTGCTGTAGGATGTGGGAGCCTCTCCGTAAATGCACGTAACTAGGTCCCGATGGGTCAAATGTTTCCCGAATATGCTAGAGTTAAATGAATACTTGACCCAAAATCACACTAATTTTCTACTCAATACTGAACATGTTCTTAGAAGTTCAAAAAAATTTGTAGAGATTTTTCCAGGAACGTCATTTTAACGTTTTCCAGGGTGGGGGAGAAGGCAAAGAGAGAAAACACAAATGAACTCAATGTATGTATATCTACTCTATAATATAAAACCCAAACTCGAAAAGTGACTGTTTCTAAGCAACCGAAATTAGTGACGATTTCATTTTACGGAAGTGGGTGACGTTTTTTGAGTGGCGGAAATCTGTTACGTTTTTCTGTTACGGAAATCGGTTACGATTTTGGGTCAAGTATTCATTTAACTCTAGCATATTCGGGAAACATTTGACCCATCGGGACCAAGTTACGTGCATTTACGGAGAGGCTCCCACATCCTACAGCAGGGCGCCTAGACTGAAATAGACGGCAAGCCCCCAAACCAGCTTTTCGGGGCCCTCTATGGTTAATTTATAGTGTGAAAAATCAAAAAGTGATAAGAATCTTCCGGCCAGCCCTGCCCTTGTGAGGGGGGGCATGTTGAGAGGTATAATATACATATAACACCAGTGCTCCCAACACACAGGGCCGGGGTACCCGGGGGATTGCACGTATACCTTAATGGGGAAGTTAAAAGGTTTGATTTCCAGGGTCCTTGATGGATCTCGCTGTTTTCTTGCTGCTTTAACATTGAAAAATTTGCGATAGCGGAAGCCCAAGATATATCCAGTCTGGGGACCCCATAAAATTTGCGAATTCGGTCACGAGTAACTGGGGAGGGGGTCCTGGAATTTATTCGTTGGTAAAATGAATACAAATGAACATTTGCTGTGGCACTCACAGGGGGGATGTATGACAAGCTCCGAGTCAGAGGACCGTTTAATTTTGGGAGCCTGGATGAATCTAATTTTTTTCTGTTATTTAACATTTTAGAATTTGCAACAGCGAAAGCCCGAGATAAAGCCAATCTGGGGGCCCCACTAAAAGTATGCGAGCTGGTGTCCCAGGTAATTTGTTGGGGGCCTTGGACTTTATTCGTTGGTAAAATGAATACAAATAAAAATATTTCATGGCACTTGCAGCGGGGAATGACCAACAAGCTTCCAAGTCGGTGCCCCATGTTTACAGGTTTCATTTTGGGGGCCCTGGATGAATCTCATTCTTTTCTGTCGTTTAACATTGTAAAATTTGCAACACATCGATAGCCAGAGATAAATCCAGTCTGGGCCCCGCTAAAATTCAGCGAATTGGAGTCTGGGGACCCCATGGGCAAGTTTTCTGGGGGTTACTTTATGAATCACATTTGTTTTATGTTGTTTTATTATTGTAAAATTCGCTTCTTCAGTAAGTTGGTGCGTTCACATGTCCCTTTCCATAACGCTGATGAAGTGGGACGAAATAAACAAGACATGTTGTGATGAGAAGGGGGGGGGGGAGGAGTTGGCCGCCAAAGGCTGCAGGGGCGCAGAGCCCCTGGTATATATATATATATTTGTATGTATATATACCATTTTTATTGTATTTTCAAAAGCTCCCCTCCCTCGAATGACGGCCCTGGATTTGTCAACACGTTGATGGATTAGCAGGGGTTCTCAAACTGTGCGCGCCAACCTTCGTCAGGGGTGCAGCTTCGCAGTGGTGCTGACAAAGGTTTTTCAAAGAAATGCTTTGCTTACAACTGCTCTTCACATAGGCGTACGGCACAATTTTCTCGGGGAGGGGGGGGGGGTTCAAATTTGTTTTTCCTTCTGGGTGTTTTACGTTTTTTCCGGCAAAATAACACTAGAATCTTGGCTTGGGGGGTTAGAACCCCAAATCCCCCCTTTGCGTACGCCAATGGCTCTTCATAAGGGAAATGGGTGGCGCGGGTGGAAAATGTTTGAGATCCCGTTTTTTAGGAAAACGGATAAACACCGTGATGATTGCTCATCGCTTACTAACATTGTCGAAACATGGTTTCTGTTTTTTCTCTTTTATTTTATTGTACTGAATATCTATTATTTCCGTGGATTTGAATTGGAATGTCGTATGTTATGAAAGAGGCACAAGATTTTTTTCTGATGCAAATAATGAACATTTCACACACAATACATATTTCTGTATTTCTTAAAAAATCGAAACCAGTTGATTGCAGCATCCGTGCGTTCATTGAAATTGGTTATGCACAGAACATGCCGGTTATAAGCAGTGCCGTCGTAAGGCATGGGCCCACCAGGGCAAGGACCGTGGGACCTAAAGATAAAAAAGGCTTCACAAAAGTGAGATGTGGTTGAGATTTTCGGGAATTTGCCTGGTAGGGCCTCAGAAAAATCATTTGGCCCATGATGCTCTTAAGACGGCCCTGCATATAGGAGGAATCTGTAATTCTGGGATTTCATAAATAATGGATCCACACTGATAATTTGTGCTTAACGACCACGTATACATTTATCGCTAATAACAATCATTTTCATAATGATACGCTGGCCATAAAAAAATTACGGTTTTATCATCTAGGTGTATGGATAACTTCATCTCATTAACGATGATATTTTCTTTTGAAAGTATCGAAATTAGCTTCTGCGGATTGTAGGCATGTATTTTTATTCAGTGTCTAACTAATTGTATTGCCTCTCTATCTTGATTGAAGTATAATTATTTCAATCTTTATACATATTGTGCAATAATATTCGAAACAACGGTTTGATACAAGAAGTCATTAAAAACATATATAAACAGGACTTGTAGTCTTTTGAGGATTAACGCGTTTATTGCAGCGCTTCTCAACCTTTTTTGACCCACGGAGCCCTTTTCCGGTATGTAATTTCTATGGCGGAGCCCAGACGCCTATTTTTATTTATTTATTCATCAAAGTTTCTGACTTAATTAATATTTTTGAATAATAAAAATATTTTTTTCAAATTTACTGTTTTTTTTTATTTATTTTCCTCGAGTGGCCACGGAGCCCTAAGGGGATCTGCGGTGCACTGGTTGAGAACCGCTGGTTTATCGGAATCCTCCAATATTGCCAAACTGATTGATTTGGCATGAACAGGCTGGTAGGGTTACTAGTTGGCGAGATGTCACGTTTCCGTTCAAAGGCTTTTCTTCTTTACCCTTCAGAACGCCTGCGGTCATTTTCGCTCTCCTCTGCCTCCTCAGTATGTTAGGGGACATCGATGCTGATCTCGATGTATTTTCTCTTTTGAAAGAGAAATTCGAATTTGAATTTCAGGATTGTAGTAAAGGCGTTAAAGAGTAAGAAGCGGACTCTTCGAGCAGTGAAAGCAATGCCGTCGTAACGCATGGGCCCACCCGGGCACGGCCTGGGGGCCACAAGAGAAGAGGGGCCTTCGTTCTTTGTCGACTCCCCAGTATGTGTTCGGCCTTACACTTCTTCACTTCGGCGTTCTACCGAATATATATTCTGGAACTATATATTCTAGAAACCTTGGTTCTGCCGCTAACTGACAGCGTCTGCAGGCAAGAAAAAATTAGATTTACGACTAGGATTGTCTACGTACGTTCACCTAACCACGCCTTCCATTGGTTCGTACACGAAAAATTACGGTCCGATACTTTTGCAAAGAACTTGTATATTGGAACAGTTTTCAGAAAAAATTTTAATGTAGCATTTTTAAATTACAGTGACACAGGCGAAAAATATAGAATTAATTTAATTAACATTAGATAAAAAATATAATTTTCGCCCATGATGTGTTATGTTCAAAAGGGATAGCATTCATATTGAATCGCACGTCATATTTGCCTTGAAAGACGATTATCTACTGCGTAAAGTCGCCTTGAGATTTTATTTTAAAACGTCAGCTGTACACGTAGAACTTCATCTTAATGCTTATCAACATTTCGTGACGGGTTGTTTTATTTCAAGATATATCGGAAGTAGTTACCTCTACCTCGTGCGTACCTGTGCCGCCATTCATAATATTTTTGTTTCTGAAGGAATATACTGTAATCTTCTAGGGTTGGCCGTTATCTCTTATGTTTGTGTGAACGCGTGTCGAGAAGACGACTTATTTCAAGTTGCGAACAAAATTTTATTTATGTATAACACAATTCACAAACTGTCTTTGTTTTACGTACGGCATGATGAACCTCAGTTGTGTAAAATTCGTTTTCTCGCGGTACCGAAAGATAATGCTGGGATTTCATTTGCAGAGTCGTAAGTAATCGAGAAGATTATCACTTAAAAAAACAATCGAATATAATTGTGGGATCTCAACTAAAACCATACTTCTGATTTAAAATTCTTGTCATTGATTCGGTTACAGTAATTTTTTACTGTAATCTGATCTACGGTAATTTTATTGCCGTTTGTGTTGTACCTCTGTGTCAGAAAATATTCTGAATAAAATTCCGTCAGTTCTAAATGTAAACTACAAAAAGTGATCATCTATAGCAGTTATTCTAAAAAAAGTAAAACATTTATTTTGCAAATTTCATTGATTCGATATCTACAGATTCAATTACTGCTTTTAGACCAGCGGTTTCCCAACCTGTGCTCTGCAACCACTCCAGGAAGATAAAGTAAATCAATAAATCCAGTAAATTAAAAAAAGAGGCCAAAAGGGTCAGAAACAACAAAGACCATCGATTTTCAATCGCTAGCAAAAGCAATCCTGATAATCATAGAATAATAAAATAACAATCCAAATTCAATCATAGCAAATCCTGACCTGCGTCTAGAGGCATGTAGTTAGCCCCAAAGCAGAATGTGCCAAAATGTGCAACGTACGTCGCAGAACAATTACCGCTACTGCAGAACAATTTGGAAGAATTTTAAGAAAAAGTGCAAAAAAACTCTTACATGAATGGGGATTTTTACCGTACAACATTTCCAGTCAGCCGAGGGCTCGTCGCAGGACAGTGCTAAGCCTTCGGCATTGGGAGCAGTTATATAGTTCTGATGATCGACATCGGAGGGTGATCCCGCCCAGCACGAGAGGTTGGTCGAAATCGCGTCTCACGACTTTAAAGTCAACTAAAACGACCGAGTGCAATTTGTACCAAATGGTCCAAGAGTTTAAAAAGCTGATTAGTGCAACTCGTACACATTCGGCTATAGGTCAAAAATGTGACTAAGTACCAAACTTTCTTCCCAGCCCTCTTGACTAGTGGACCTGTAATTTTATTCTAATATGTCGATGTATTACAACATACATTATCCCCGAGGATCCTTTTTTCCTTATTTACAAAAGTAATCTACACATTTCTCGAATATTGCAAAAATTCGATACACGAAAAGTCCGCGTCTTACAAACACTCACTTCGCGAAAAGTCCGCGTCTTACAAACACTCACTTTGCGAAAAGTCCGCGTCTTACAAACACTCACTTCGCGAAAAGTCCGCGTCTTACACTGACATCTTTATGCATCCTACGGCACCCAACACATTTCCTGTAATTATTCTTAGTCACTTTCACTCAGGGCCGTCTTAAGAGCATCATGGGCCCCCGGGCCAAGTCGTTTTTCTGAGGCCCTACCTGATAAATTCTAGAAAACTTCAACTGAATCTCATTTTTGTAAGGCCCCTCTTCTCTTGTGGCCCCCCAGGCCGTGCCCGGGTGGGCCCATGCGTTACGACGGCATTGCTTTCACTGCTCGAAGAGTCCGCTTCTTACTCTTTAACGCCTTTACTACAATCCTGAAATTCAAATTCGAATAACACATTCCTACAATCCGAAAGTTACGTTTGTCACCAAACTCCCAAGGCATCTTGTCTAGTCACCATAATTGGTATTAGATCTGTCTCGATAATTCCCTCTGGAACATCTTACAGACGCTAGCTGTACACAAGCGTTTTGTTGACCACTTCTCTTTCTTGCTCCTATTTCGGCTGTGACAGTTTACATACCTTTTCTCATTTACACGGTCGACCAACTTGTGGCCTTGTCTACAACTCTTGCAGCATTCCTCTGCTTTTCACCTCTTTGCCATGTGGCCAAAACGCCAGCACCTTGTAGAGTCCCACAATGGTGGTCGGCTGAAGTTGGTTTTCTGTGGTTCCCAACTTCAAGGCGCGAATGCGAGCCGATCTCCCCGTTAAAAAGTCTCGCCACAGAGAGCAACAGGCCTACAACTTTACAAATATTCAATCATTACACTTCACTCACAATTTGAAGTATAGATGGCAGCACTGAAATATCATACACAACACTAGCTACACACTCAGACTGTTAGGTGTACACACTCACTTTGTTCCAGACTCTGCCATGAAGCTGGGCTGGAAGAGATCTCGGCAACGGGATAAGTCCGGTGGCAGAGACCCTGGCGTTCATTCATTCAGCACCTTGTAGAGGCTTGACATTCTCTAACAACACAGTCACTGGTTTATGCTGGTCACAGCCAGCATAAACAAATCATCTTTGAGTTATGCTAGTGAAAGTCACGGGTTCTACCGACAGTATCCAATTAGTCCCTCTCTCTCCCGTTCTAAACTTCGAGATCACTCTAGCATTTCCCGGCTGATCCAGATTTACGCCCTTTCGAAAGGAGACTAATAGCTCCACCTCCTAGACCACGACTTTTGTGTCGAGTCTACTCACTGCGGAGGCCTCGTACTTTCTCTTCAAGCCCTCGTCCTTTTCCAGGGCTTTTTTAATTAATTTCTTCCTGGTCATCCAGGAAGAAACCATGACCGCACCATTTCTCATCGGCCAGAAGTCTCTGATTCTCACTCCTCTTTACACTGATTTTTTTTTAATGTGATCAGCACGTATTCCCAAGAGATCGTTACGATCTGTACAGGGAATTTGTTAGTGTGTTAGTAGACATCCATGGCCGAACCGGGATTCGAACTCAGACCTGCACAGTCAGAAGCTAGCTCCCTAACCACTAGACTGCCAGGCGGCAGATTATAACTCTTTTTCAGAGAGTCCAATTCGTTTTCTTCAGATTATCTTGGTTTAATCACTACTAAGTTTCTGACCTCAATCGACGCTGCTTTGATTTTATCAGTCACTTCCACTTCAAATGTTCCTTCCGATTCCTTGATCTGTCATCCACCTCATTACGCTAAATATCATTTTGCCGCCCCCTGATGTTGGCGATGATATAATCTAACTCAATTGATTCCTTTCAGGCCCTGAATCTTCCCTCTCCAACATATTCGATTTATCTTGAAATGATTTCTCAAGACAGGTATCCATATCTCTCATCTCCCTACGCATTGAGACTTTCCAGTGGTACAACTCATGAACTCAGTCATGTTTGTACCATTTCGCTTTTTTGCTTCTTGAGCCACGTTCAACTCCTCGGAGTTTTTCAATGCCGTGCAATAATTGTTTATTTTTGTACAATTCTTGATCCAAAAGTCTGTCTTTTCCGTGTCGTGGAGGTAAAGGAAATATGCAAGTATTGACAATGCAAAAGTTCACGATTTTCAGAGGTTCCAGAGGTGTTTTTTTCTTCAGTTCCCACTTTATAATGCCTCTCACGTAATGAGAAAGGCTCCTGGATGTTGGTCCCTTTGCCGTTTTTGTATATCTTATAAGTTATGCTGAGAAGCCTAATTCACAGGTAGGTACCTTTCCATTATAAAGGGCCGTTGTAAAAATGAAGTACCGTTATTTCCTGATGCGATCCTATCTCGGAGTGGACTCTACATAGGACCACAGAAGGTTCACGTGTAACATATTGTAAAGCAGGGATTTACAAATCTCGGGTTCTAGGTCGCCATTGCGACTTCGCGGTAGTGTCCGAAATTTCCTATGTATGATGACTAAATTGGAGTCAGGACAACGCAAAATTTTCGGAATTTGTCATCAACTCTGCTTGTATGGAAAAAGTCGTTAAGTCTTGGACGAGTCAAAGAATACGCAATTTTTTTTTGTTTGTAAAAATGCCTGGTTTCTATAAAATTTGGCTAGTGCCTAAATAAAACACATGCAGAATACACACATCTTTGGGCATGCTGCAGAATTTTAGCAATAAGTTGGAGTCTTGAGATATGATAGAAAATACCGATCAGGGGTGACGATCACAAAAAAACCTATACAGTCTAATCCCGTTATAACAAACTCCAAGAGACCGGTCAAATCCTTTCGTTATAAAGGAATTCTACGTTTTTGCATTGTTCCTATGTAAACTTATCTGGGGGATTTAAAAAGTGTTCGTTAAAACGACATTCTTTTTTCACTGTAACGGTATTCGCTAAAACGGGATTTGACTGTATCTATATTGCTAAGAGCCATTGAATCCTTTTGATATTCTAAAGCAGATAAAAATAGCGAAAGAGCAAACAAGTACATCATTTACGTTCACTCATCAGATTAATTTTTTTTATAATTGTTTTGATTTGAAAAATTTTTAGTACCAAGATTATGAAGTGAATGTTAATCTGCAGTCTTCAAAAAATATGCATTAGCTTAGCCAATGAAACTCGATATCGCATCTGAACTGGGCTTTTAAATTCCGAAAATTCCTAATATGAAAATTCTACTCTAATTGAATTCGTATTTTAAACTGACTTGAAGAATAGCTTGACTAAATCTTGGTTTTATTTAAGATAAAATATATATGTAATTAATTAATTAAGTCTTAATTATTAATCTAATTATTAATAAGACTTAATTTATTAGATTATTAAGAAAACAAAAAAGTGAGGGGGGGGACCGCTCCGATGAAGATTAATAATTAAAATGAAGTGTTATTATAGAGTATAACTCATTTGCTCATACGCGACAAAAATTCGCGCTTATGCGGATTATAATCGAAGTTTTTGAAACTGTGCTAAGAAAATTAAGGGGTTTCGTTTTCTCACTCTGTTCCATAAATAAATACTCGGGTATATGCACCTTGCCAGGATTGCTGAAAATAAATCCGGAAGGAGCGCTCTCTTTCACCTTCGCTGTGTTTCGAAAACCATCTACTCGAAAAAAAAACAATGCAATATTAGAGGGAGATTATATTTTGACAGATTTATGAAATAAGTGCGTTTACTCCTTGTCCAATGGTGAGTAGTATATGTAAAATTTTGTGAAAAATCAAAGTGCTGCTTGACATTTTTTTTATCAAATGTATCATGATCACCTCGTTAGTACCCAGTCGGTTTTGCTTCTACGGTAAGGGATGTGAACGTTGTCTATCTACTACTACGAAAACGCCCATGCACCTCGTAAACATTCCTGTGACCGCATGACTTCAATGAATTTGTGCATATCGGAATGTTCTGTGGTGGGTACCTAATGTGAAGTTTGTTTCTGAGGAATGCTATGTGTTTAAAAAAGTGCTGCCACCTGTCTTCTGCAGCATCAACTCGGTAGGTTATTTTGCCTGTTGTATCATTCGTGAACTTTAAATGTTGTAGTCCCGATTTCTTCTCTATTGTTCGTTCGTAGCGTATTTGGATTTCCAAAAAGCATTTGATTGGGTCCATCAAGGTTAACTCTTGATTCGTTTGCATGAAATCGGGATAGGAGAGATTTTGTTGAATTGAATGCGTTCGTAGTTGTGACAACAACGGGTTGTAATGAATGGTTAATTTACTGATTGGACGACTCGGGACTCTCAAGGGAGTGCCTTAGGTCACATAGGTCCTATGTTTTCGATTTTTATCAACTAATTCGATAATGATATCCACTACTACACCGTATACGCACGTAAGTAAATATTCTGGTGTTCATACAGAATTAATGCAAACCGGAAAGTGATACGATTGCGGTTTGGGCAGATGACTGGAGCATCACTTTCAACGCTGACAAGTGCACTTTGGTTCAAACAACCCACGTTTCACTCCCGGATGCAACTAGGCTTACCACTTTTTCTCACCGATTTGGGGGGTCAAGTTCTCTGAACGTTAAAGATAATCTTTTACAGGAAAGTCCATGTGAACATTGATATTCGTAAAATTCTGCAAATGTATCTTTCGGTACACTGCCCCATCGTAAAATATTTTGTAAAGAATGTAAATTTCAGGAATTTGCACAAAATTCGGGTTTGAATCCCCCCGTTGCGCACAATTTCTTCGAATAAGAACGATCAATACTGCGTTACTGTGATAAGTGGTTAAGAAAGACGAAAGTAATGACGGGTTTTATACTTAAACATGTTGTTTCTTCATCTCTTTAAAGGCATCTTTTCGCCTCGTAGTTTGTCCTTATCTCAATTCATTGTGCTCCATTTATTTTGGGGACACTTAATTTTTTTAATAGGAATTTTTTCAGTTACATTGTTGGGCCTCTATGCAGCCATGTGGTCACTGTGATCGCGAATCCATCCCAGGGCCTGGGTTCGAACCCTACCGGCGACACAGTGATAGTCGGCTAAAGTTGGTTTTCTGTGGTTCCCAACTTTGAGGCGCGAATGCGAACCGATCTCCCCGTTAAAGTCTTGTCACAGAAAGCAACAGTTCTATTACAGTATAGATATATATACGTTGCACTTCACTCATAGCTTCAAAAATAGATACTGTTATGTACGCATGCACTCTTCCGGTACGACTCATTCGTTAGAAATTGCCCCTTTTGGTAGACCAGAGTTGTGCTCTGTTTGAAAGAAAGGCACTTCGTTAGCAGCACCAGCATAACGCATGGCTATGATAACAAATATTAGGGCCACGCATACACACGCACTTAACTAGTTCCTGTGTGTAACCAATGCTTTAGAAATTCCTCAGAAGAATTTTTATGTGAGGTATGTACGGTCAAGTAGTAGTCACCTCGTTGGGCCTGTGTTAATGGGCTTAAAAATATTGAAAGTATTGGGAGGAGGGGGAGTAAACCCAATATTTCTATTGGTATTATGAAGATTCGGCAAATAGTGATTGGGGAAGACGCTAGGACCCATGGACCGGATAAAAGTTAACGCATATGCCCGTATAGGCCCTGGAATTTGTATTAAAAAAAAGCCGAAAACCATCAATTAAGTTGATTTATAAAATATTTTCTCATTTTGCCTATGTTTACGGAATATTGGTTAACTCGATGGGTTCGGTTTCAAGAGAAGTGGGTCACTGCAGTATTCGTTTTCCGCTCATGAAATTTATCGATATAGTTAGTGTTTTGGAGCGTGAAATACATGTTGTGTTGGAGAAAGATATTTTTTCTGCTCAAGAATGCGATACAGTGTAAATGTTTGAAAGGAAGTTGACTACCTAAAACTTTTTACAGTCGACCCTCGTTATAACGACCCCACGTTATAGCGACTATTCCATTACGACGACTGGTAAGATAAGTCCCAAATGTTTTCCTTTCAATATAACGTCATTTTTTAACAGGACGAGTGGGGTCATTATAACAGCATCGTCTGTATTATTTCAGTTATCGTTATCAGGCGTTTTTATTATTGAAGTACATCACTATTTCTTGCAAACAAACAAATAGAAGCTAATGGGGGTAATCGGGAATCAAAGCGATAGGGAGTTGCTCCAGAGCAACTTAAACAGGATTGCAGCATGGGCAAATGAATGGAGCATGACGTTTAGCGTTGATAAGTGCATGGTTGCTCATTTTGGTTCGAACAACCCACGGTTCTCTTAGGAGTTGAATGGAGTTATTGTTCTGGATGCAACTAGGATCACCGATTTGGGAATTCTCATTGACGAGCGACTTGGGTTTTCTGAACATTGTTCAGCAGCGGTCAAAAAAACGAATAGAATTCTTGGTCTCATTTTCAAAAAGGTCTCTTCGCGTTCTCCTAAAGTCATTCTTCCGCTTTTCCGAGTCTTAGTTCGTCCGGGACTGGAATATGCAGTAAGGCTTTGGAGACCATACTTACAGAGGAACATAGACTTGGTTGAAGGGGTGCTGAGGAGAGCTACGCTTGTCCTTATTGGCACACGGGGCTTGAAGAGAAACTACATTTCTTGAATATGTTTACATTTGATGAACGCAGGTGTCGGGGAGATATGATCGAAGTGTCCAAAATTTTCAATGGGATGGATAGGATGGACCATGAACCGCCAATCGACTGCTTTCACTAGGGGACAATGCGAGGTTATGGTGTCGCAGGGAATTTTTCTCTAATAAAGTTGTTAACAAATGGAATAGCTTACTTGGGCCTTGTAACCAAACTTTCTCGGGTATCACGGTGTGCTGGCGATATAGATGTGTTCCTGCTGCCAATACTTCGAAGTGGTTCTTTCATGGATATCTACTAGCCCACTGTGTCCCAATCTTTTTGATGTCGTGGACCCCCTTGTAGCGCCAGCAGACCGATTTCGACACCACCCTCCCATAAAATGTAGTGGTTTTTTTTTTGTTTTTTTTTAATGATTTGTGTATCGTATCATAGTACAAAATGTGTCATTCATTCCAATGGTACTGAAAGAGAAATAATCCCATGGACCCGTTACGAAGTACTCAAGGCCCCCCACCCCGGGAGCCGTTGGTCCCAAAAGTGAAAAGCACTGGTTTATGTTGTGAGCTGCATTGTCAAGGTCGTCGCTTTATACAGTCCACTGGAAACTACCACGAGCGAAAACGAGTCTTGCTCAGCTATGGGGAGAAACTTTTTGCAGGGGGAAAATAAGTCAAATAAGACTTGAGTTAGCGCTCATTAATGTGCAATCCTGGGTTCGATTTCCAGTTGGGACATACAGATGTCGTTTGCCAGCCATTCAGAATTGGTTTCTATAAATGCGTACAGAGCAAGTTTAAGGGATATAAATATTTTTCTGAATTAATTCTGGGGGCGCTCGTCCTTGGTGTCTGCAAAATACTGTGGGCGCTCGAGCACCTTAGATTCGCATTGGGTAACATATCTTCCTGGGGGCGGCCGCATGGGGCACCGCTCTAGCAGGAGTGCTAAATACTTGTTGGAAGAGCAAAAAAAAAAAACCAGCTTTTTCGACCAAAAAAATGAAAAAAAACGTCGGGGAGCCAAAATAGGTCACGCATGGGTAGGGCTAGAACTGGGGGAGGGGCAACTGCAACGGGTGACAAACCAGGGTAACAAAAACATGGTAATTTTGTGAAAAATGAGTAATTTTGCGGGAAGCGAAGTAATCTAGTTAATATACACAAAAGAAATGAAATTCCAAATTTATGGTTTCATTAATTTTTATTTTACGAGTCCGTTTTTCAGGTACAGAATTTTGTGAAGGGTCCGTTTTTCAGATCCGGAATTTTGTGAAGGGTCCGGAAAGCGGGCCCAAATGTTGGCTGGGTGCAAACATCTGATATTGGAAGAAGAGTGAATTTTCACAATTTGCAAAAACCATTACCGATGGCAACTGCTAAACTTGAATGATGTATTCCCGCGTATACTTCATCCGCCCGTATCTCCGCCCATGGGAAAGACATGTTATCAGGATAAGAAAACTTACAATGGGATCTGGGCTCGTCAATGCCGAAATGAGAGGGTTTTAAGAACCCGAGACATTTCGGAATTTCCAAAATGTAGACGAGATATCTCGGGATTGTCATTTATTTCTTTTTACAAAATAAGGTTTGAGATTGCGAGCCACGTCAGATGATTCAGGGGGGGGGGGAAAGAAATGGGTTAATTATGTATGGTTTTAGATCATATATGCTCAACCCCTAGCCCAAATGTAGCTCGCAACCTGAAACATTATTTTGTTAAAATTAATTCAGCGGCAGATTTCTAGATTACTCAAGTTACCCACGGCATATTCCCAAGTCACTCAAGTGACCCGCTGCTCAGTTCCAGAGCACTGAAATAGGCCGTGGCATATTTTCAGATCACATAAATGCAGTTTCATATCACTTAAGTATACCGCGGCACGTTTCTTTCAAGTGACCGATGGCCCGTTCATGGAACATTTAAGTGATCCGTGGCATATTTACAGATCACTTGAATGAACCAACGTCACAGTTCCAAAACACTGGTGATTCGCGGCACATTTAGTGATCACCTAAGTGACCTGTGGTACAGTTCCAGAGCACTTAAGTGCCCTTGAAATCGTTGTTATTTACAGATCCCTAAAGCGACTCGCGGCACATTAAGAGATCACTTGAAAAACCAGTGGTACAGTTTTAGATCACTTGAGCAGCTCGCGGTAGATTCCTATAAACTATAAATCACTTAGGAGACCAGCGGTATACTTCCAGATCGCTGAAGTAGTCCGCGGCACATTTACGGATCGTTTAAGTAACCCATGGCACTGTTCTAGATTACTTAAGTGGCTCGCAAACTCATAAAGGTTGTGCACCCAAGGCCGTAGCGTGCTTTCTCGGGAAGGGGCTTGGCAAACTTTTCTTGAGGTTACGTGAAAAGTTATCATGCAAAACAAATGCGATTTCTTTTGTGAGCGCCCCCCTCCTCATTCGGCCCTGGCTGCCCCAGGTTACTTATTTGCACCCCTGGTTTAGATACCCACTCCCGCAAATCACGGAACAAGATTTCATGATCATGGGTGCCCTGCATGGACACAAGACCCTTCGAGTCCCCGCGACAGTGCCGTCTTAACGCATTGGTCCCACCGGGCACCTCGCGAAAAAAGGGCCGCAAAAAAAAATGAAATATAGTTGAAATTTTCGAGAATTTGCCAGAGGTAAAGGCCTCAGAAAAATCACTTGGCCCGGGGGCCCATGATGCTCTCAAGACCGCCCTGCCCCGCGAAATCAATTTTTTTATTCATGAATTGAAAAAAAAAAAGGTCGACTGGCTGGTCCCATTTTCTTAAGAAAAAAGAATACATATATCTTGTATAACCGTCACATCATAATCTACATTTTCTTGCGTAATAAGGCGCATAATAATAACGCCTGCGGTGGAAAAGAAAGGAACGCTCTCTCCTTCCTACCTACGAAGCTTTCTGTTGGTCAGCTGTTTCAGTTTGGGGGGGGGGGGAAAGAAGGAAGAAAAGTCACAAGAAAAAACGACGCGCACGCGCGCTGGGATTGAAACGATTTTATCGTGATTGTTGTATGTGTGAGTGAGTGAGTGCATCATCGATAGCTGCTGCTGGTGTGTGTTTTGCGTTTCGGGGCGAAAACGTTTAAAAAGCGTTTTCCTTTATATTTTGTTTCTTTTTATGTAATATGTGAAGCGCGTTTCGATGGTTCGCGAAATTGCGGGATAAACGCTGTGTGAGAACTGACTCGAGACTGGATAATAATTACATTCGAACTTGTTTGTTCTCGTCCAAACTATTGTTTGTGGATTCAAACAGTATCCTCGATTCTCGGGTAAGCCTATTTTACACTGAGATAGAAGAAAAAAAAAATTATATATTATACAGCATTTCTCTCTCTACATGTACTCTCTCTCCATTCTTGATTTGTATTGATTGTATAATTCGTGGAATCTATAGCCACCATATGACGGGCATATTATTATACTTACTGTGATTATTCCTGGTAATAGGTGCTTGTGTAATTTTCCGATTGAGAAATCGCTATTGGATTTTGAGTTGACTTATTGTGTTGTATTTCGTGGACCGAAAAGAAAATTGATTTTGTAATTTCGTGGGAGGGGGAATAAGCCGTGATTTGTTAAGTGCTCGAATAACTTTCATATGTTTAATTAGTGTAGAGTTCCGATTTCATATCCTTTAAATCGTCATTACTTTGTCATGTAATTTGAATATATATTTTTTCAATACCTTAACTTTTTCTAAGAGTGAATTTCGATGAGTGATTTTTTTTTTTTTTAAGTTTTTTCCCTTTCCTTCAACTTTACAGTTTTTAGGAACAAGATAAGAAGAAAGGCATTTACCCTCAGTCAGGAACTGAAAGCATAACATAGCCATCTATGTTTGCAAATATTTTATTGCATGTTTGATCGTGTCGGAATTATATATTGGTGGTCGGCTAAATTTAGTTTTCTGTGGCTCCTAACTTTAAAGTGCAAATGGGAATCGATCTCCCCATTAAATAGTCTCGCCATAGAGCATCAGGCCTACAACTGTACAATTATTCAATCGTTACACTTCATTCATTGTTAGAAAAACATATGGCAGCACTACACATAAGTATTACACAGAAACTTCACGTTAGGTCACATTCCAGCATGTAGGAATCCTTCCAATTGGCTAAAAATTCCCCAGAGGAATGTGCACGAGGTACATGTACAGTTCAGTAGTAGTAGATTAACAGGTCCACAACAAATGACCAGCTGGGGCAAGAACGTATTCTGATGTGTTCTTGTAATGTTGATGGAGAGATTAAAGGATGAAATTTGCACTCCCTCTGGTCTGGTGCCTGGAGCAAAAAGCTCGCCTGATTCTCTCTCTCTCTCCCCCCCCCACCACCATTATTTCCCTTTGTTTATTTTGTTTTTGCACGTATAAAATGTCTGGCTAAATATGCAGATTTAAAATATTTTCAGTGGTAAATATGTTTGTCAAGCCCCAAAGCAGAATATTTTGCATTGTTCTGCATTGTGCAGAATGGCTTGGCTGACTGGAAATGTTCTGCAGTAAAAATTCCCATAATATTGTTTTTTACTTTTTTCTTAAAATTCTAGATTGTTCAGAGATGTTTGTTGCAGATTTCGGCATATTCTGCTTTGGGGCTGTCAAGTTTTATATACAGAAATATTTAAGTAATTGCATAGCGTTTACAGTTTTCTCAAAAACTGAATGTATATAAAGTAGGTTATTTTCATGGTGTAATACAAATAAGGCATTGAGATACAATAGCTCATAATAAACATGTGCATTTATATAATGGTGCTTCTTTGAAACACTATTCCGACCATGATCCGATATAACTCAAGCTCATTATAAAGCCAAAATGCTTGAAAACAGATGGTGGCATTAAATTGGGGTTCGACTATTTTTCGGCATGACATTTTTAATAAATATTGACTTGATGAACAAGCTGTCTTGTAATACAAGCAACAATTTTGTAATTTTCAACTTATTTTGACTTGATATACTTGAGATTTCTCACTACAGTGATACCTCGGCTAACGAAGATTATTTGTTCCAGAATCGCATTTGTTAGTTGAAATCTTGGCCCGCTGAAACGAGATTTACCATACATTTCTACACGAAACCATTTAATTTGTTCCAGGCACTGCCCAAAATTTAAGGATAAATTTTGTAAAACAACAAGGACTACTGTCTGAGACACTTTAAATCACCATTCCATTTTACCGAGGAAATGACATGCTGCTCCCGTGTTGTCTATGAAATAAGATTGACGAAAGAAAGTTACTTTTTATCGATTAGGTAATTCTAATTTTTCAACTTGTGACACTGTGCAAATTCCAAACATGCAAAAGTTCATTGAAACAATATCTGTTTAAAAATAAATTTTCCCCCTGATTCTTTTGAAGTTGCGGGTAAAGAGAGAACTTTTTTTTTTAAGCGAGTTATACTTATTTTTGCTACATCATGATTTTGAAATTATTTTGAAAAACTAGGCACTTGTAAAATTTGACCTGAAGGTGATTATTTCGATTTTAATGTCGGAAATGAGCATGTGAATTGAAGACATCACATGGTTAAACTGACAAAATCTGAGATTTACAAGAGACAAATGTAGAGGAAATGCCGGAATACCATTCACTGGAGCTCACTAATTTTTTTTTATAAAACAAGTTTAAAATGTGATCTAAATTTTAATTGAAGTAAAATGATCCTGATGATAAAATTGTGAAAGATCTGCAGGATTCACACTCGCTCACTACAAAATGTTTGAAAATAAATTCATCTGAATCTTGTTTCATTTGATATTTTCTCAGCTTTTATCGGGAGATCAGAGATCCATACTCATACAGAACTGGTTCATCCATCATTGGATTGAGGGTTGACAGTAATACAGCCAAGATTTTTTTTGTTAAATGCCAGAATACACATAAAACGTGGATTAAACGGAACGCAACCGATATACAAAGGATCATACAAAATATTAGTTCTGTCGAAATTTTCTATGTAATTATTTTCCAATGTGAGTTCTACTTAAGTCACCCTTTAAGTGAAAAGGTTAAATGAGATGCAAGACTTACAAAATTGTAGGCTTTCAGTGATCACGGTGCTGTTGAGCAGGGCCACAATTACACGGACCGGGGGGGGGGGGGTAATCGCAGCGGCAAAGTATGTTGCCTTCTCCCCCACACACACAAAAATCATAGTTACGACTCTGCTGTTAAAAAGATTACATAAACATAGATTACAATATACATACTGTGAACCTGACACTACAGATATGGATGCCCTTATTGTAAATTTCAGACAAGTAAAAAATAACGTAAATGTCATCAGTTCAGATGAACAGCGAGGGGTAGTTTTGTACAGATTCTTTGAAAACCTATAAGTATTCAGCAATTACAGAGTAAATAATATAAAATTTTATGTATATTTAAATTGTTTACATTAATTTCAATTATAATTTATTTCGATTTATAATTAATTTTATTTCAATCTCATACAAATACAACGTCACAACGCCTGGTTGGATATCTTAAATATGGATGTAATATATTTCAAAAATACAGCAACCCAATTACAAATGCAATTACAAACAATGTATATACATGATGAAATATTATGCAATGCCCATAAAAGAATACTTATGGTTGTCTTATTCTAAGAATGGATAGCTTCTCGATTTACCCCAACATGTTATTATATTTCTTTTCAAACGTGTCAATTGTGTTACAATTTACTACCTCCGGGGTAAGCTATTCCATTTATTAACAACCCTATTAGAGAAAAATTCCTTGCGACACCATAAACCTTGCATTGTCCCTTTTCAATCGATACTGCTTCCCTTGTAAAAGCAGTCGATTGATGGTGTACTAATAATTCATGGTCCATCTTATCCATCCCTCTGAAAATTTTAAACATCTCGATCATGTCTCCCATACGAGATGATTACATACTTTTAAAGGTTATGCCAATTTAACCTGTATCAGATTTCCAGCTTAAAATCATTAATTTGTGGTGAAACAATCAACTTTAAAAAAAATATCAAATGACACCTTTTGAAAGATTTTTGATTTAGTTATAATTTTTATATTCTGCTAGTAATTTTTTTTAAAAATATGATAGTATCACAAAAAAAAAACCTAGGTTTCCACGTAACATTCTGAAACTTGGAGGTTTGGACAGTTTATCCTGATTGTCCAGTCCGAAATTCCAACCCTTACACATAGGGAGTCTGACAGGGTTGGGTTTCTTCCAAGACAGTGGAAAAAAATGAAACCTGAAAAAAATAAAAATGTGCACTAATTATTATTTAATTGAAGTACATAGGTATACCATTAATTATAGGTATACTATATGGTGATATTTCACCTCATTGGTTGTGAAGTAGTAACTAATAAGTTTTAAAAACAATATTTTTTAGCATTTAATTATAAATATCTTTGCCAGCATGTGCAATATCCCTATAATTTTCCAATAAAGCGCTCGTACTAAAACAAATTATTTCAATTACCACACAAAATGTTAATCTGAATATAAAAATATTATACATCTTAAAGTGTAATTAATACATGTTTGTGTAAAATAATTGTATTGTATAATGATTTTATGGTAAAACTGTGTAATTTGAATAAATCTTGAAAAAGCTGATCATCAGCTTTATACACGATAATGCAATGATACCAAAGCTGCTGGGAGACATGAGATATAACAGCCAATTGAAATGCTTAGAAAGAAATTTTAATTGTAATGTTTTTTTTTAATCATGGTGAGTTACGATCTGCTAAGCTGCATGAAGAGTTCAGAGATTTAATGGAGCAACTATAACCCATTGCTATGGCACTTAATGTATGAAGGACAAAGATTGTGTAAAGAGTGCTGATTCTTGTCACGAATGGGTGGGGCTTTTTATAAAAAGCATACTTGATTCCTTATTTTCAAGTCATAAAATTAAGATACGAAGGGACCATTCTCTTCACTATCATTTGTTTGCATGTCATATTGATCCTGAATATTACCTATCGATCCTTCACTCTCTTGGGTGAAAGAATAAATTCTAAACAATAACAAGTGGCAAGGAATTGTGGCAAAATTTTGTAACTTATGATTTTTTTTTAACTGTATATGCAGAAGAAACTTATTTCAATAATATTATTCAAAGTACTTTTAATTTAGTAATGTGGAGAGAATGTTAAATAATCAAAACTCACAAAGAGGTGATTTTGTTCAAATGCTTCTAAGTTGACCTGCAGATTCAGCACTTTAAAAAGAAATATACTTGTACATTATATATATTTTTGGATTTATCCACTCAACTTTGGAACAACGTGATGGCTGCCATAACAAAAAAGGTTATTACACCATATTGCATTGAACCGATAAAAGAAAGAATTTTAATTTTTAAAACTTACATTCGTTTTTATATATATAGATATGTCTGTTTGCCCTTTATGCATTACTACACCATTCATCCGATCGCCATGAAACTTTGGGAAGTTGAGTACACTCCCGCGAAGGTTTCTGGCTTAGTACATCTATCCTAGGTGGCGTGCGTGTCGAAAGTTTCTGGCATAGTTGTGTAGCGGGTGCTAGACAATGGCGATTTATGTTTTATTTTAAAATTGCACTGGCAATTGTATCATCTGGAATTGCAGCAACACTTTTGGATGGTGATCGAACACCACATTCAGCACTGAAATAGCCATTGAATTTGCAAACCACTGAGACGCCAACGTGCAATATCACCAAAAATTCCGGAATGGGTAAAGTTCTCAGAAAATGTGAACTTATCATATGGGACGAATGCACAATGGCTTACAAAAAAGCATTGGAAGCGCTTGATCGTACACTGCAAGATTTGAGGGGAAATGGACAGCCCTTCGGTGGAGCACTCATTTTATTGTCTGGTGATTTTCGACAAACTCTGCCAGTTATACCACGTTCAACACTCGCTGATGAACTTAATGCATGTCTCAAATCATCAGTTCTGTGGTGACATGTAAAGAAATTGACTTTGAAAACCAATATGCGTGTTCAATTACAAAATGATGCATCCACCGAACGTTTCGCAAAACAATTGCTGGAAGATGGCAATAGACAGATCTACACAATGTATCACATTGCCAACAAACTTTTGTAAGATGACATCAACCAAAGACGAATTGATTCAAAAGGTTTTCTCAAATATCGCGAATTACAAAGTACTGAAACAGCAGAATGATTTCAGCATTCAAAACGGAATACCAGGCGAAGCGACAACGTATAAGTCCATCGATGCTGTGATGAATCAAGACGAAGTTGTCAATTACCCAGCCGAATTCTTGAATTCACTCAATTTGCCAGGTATGCCACCACACATTTTAACATTGAAAATTGGCATGCCTATCATTCCTCTCCGGAACATCAATCCACCATGACTTTGTAACGGTACAAGACTCTTGGTGAAAAAGATGAACATACGTATTCCAATGATACCAACAGATATGCTACTTTTACGGGTCACTTTCATAAAAACAGTTTTTGAGAAATTGAGGGGTAATTCCCAGGTTGAGCACCATTTGGAAATAATATTAAGGTTGTGTTGGAGAGATTCTTGGTCAGAAAGGACTGGACACTGTTTTATAATGTTTTCCATATGAAAATAAGTTTCAATAAAAATGACACAATGTAAATTGAATGTCATCATAACGAGTTTCCTTGAATTTCCTTTCTTCTGAGATTGCAGCAACGCGCGACCTAGTTTATCAATAAAAATAATTGGAAGTGAACACTTACAGGTACATGATAAAGCCCACCGTCATTTTCAAATCTGCGAAAACGCGGTCGTTGAAGGGAAACAATAAGTCAAAGCTCCCAGTATTTTGGATAAATAAAAAGTCAGGAAGATACCTTGAGAATGAAGGCATGTCGTTCGAAATTCTTTTGATACTGGATGCCCAGACGTCAATGAGTTGAAAGCTGATGGTATGGCCTCCTAATAAATTTATCGTTCAGCCCCTTGATCACGGGTAATATGAGCATTCAAGACTCACTATACATGTCACTCAACGTAGTTGATTGTGCACACAATAGAAGATGCAAATGAAGACAATGTCTTGAAGGTATGGAAGAATTATACTATCGCTAATGCCATTACTGTCATCACTAGATCCGTAGCAGCTCTTAAGAGAAAGTCAACTCGGGTTGGATTAACCTTTGGCCACAATAAGCCACGCCAGGAGACAAATATTTATACAAAGTCAACTGAAGAGATTATAAAAGACTTTGTCACATTAGTGAAACAGGTGGGTGGAGAAGGGTTCAATGATATGGGTATAGAAGTCGTTGAAAAGCTAATTAACAGCAATTCAGAGGTATTGACTGACAAGGAATCAATGCAGCTCCTGAAATTGAAGCGTTATCAGGTGAAGAGGATCCAGATAAAGAAGTGGACAAGTTCACCATGAGTAACATAGTGGAAGGGCTTCACAAGTTCAAATCAGCAATAATTATTTTCATGGCATTGTACCATAGAGGGATCTTTCTTCACATTTAGAAAAATTGGTAGAGGAAGCCTGTCAACATACTTGATGATATGAAGAAACGGCAAACATAAATCACAATGTTCTTTCAGAAAACATCGCCAACAATCTCTGCACCCTCTTTCACATTCCCTTCTACCTCTTCGTCACCCTCTTTCTTGTGATGTTCAATAAACGAGATGTATAGAAAATCTATGGTTTCGATTATTCGCGGTCACCCCTGGAACATAAGCCCTGTGAATACAGGGGCTGACTGTACACATACTCAAGGTTTTTACCATATATAATTTCTATGTACTGATAATTACATGTGGAGTAACAGTTTTTCTATTAACTAATGACTAATAGTTATTTAAATAATGATTATCATAAAAAATTCAAATAAACTTGAGTCTTAAATAAAAGAGAAAAATGAGAGTTGTCAAGAAACAGAACTGTGTTGTAACATGACAAATGTTTGAGTTTTCATCAGCAACATCAAGTTAAGTTGATGAATATTTTTTTCTTCCCCCCCCCTCTTTATATGTATAAATTCTAATAATCTATTGTACAATTTACGTATACTTGAACATACTACAGTGAAAAGCTTATATAATGATACTCAAAGGGACCAGAGAAACATTGTTATTAAGGAGTTATTGTTATAGATGGAGTATATTAACACTACATACAGGGGTTGGACAAAATAATATGAATACCTGTGAAATGAGACACAATCTTTATTAATAGGCTGTTGGTCCTCTTTTCATTAATTACAGCTTGTATCCGATGTGGGATGGACAAATACAAGTCATGCACAACAGTCACAGGGATACGTAGCTGCCACTCCTGCAACAAAGGCAACTAATTCTGAACGTGTCTTTGGAGGTGGAAACCTACTGCACAGTTTGGCCTCCAAAATACCCGACAAAGGTTGAATTATATTAAGATCAGGGAACTGAGCGGGCGGGCCACGCGAGGTGTTTCAGTTCATCATGGTGTTCATCCCCAAAGCAGAATATGCTGAAATGTGTGACGTACATCGCAGAACAACCAGTGCTGTAACAGAACAATCTGAAAGAATTTTGAGAAAAGTGTAAAAAAATGCTATTATGTATACACAAATTTTTATTGCAGAACATTTTCAGTCAGTTAGGGCTCGTTGCAGAACATAGCAAAACATTCTGCTTTGGGGGTGTTCATCAAGTCAGTCTCCGACAATTCCAGCAGTGTGAGCGGGGAAATTATCTTGGAACACAGGTCGAGAATTAGGAAACAAATATTGCACCATTGGATGAAAATGGTCGGCCAGAATACTGACATAAAACGCTGCATTGACCCGCCCGTCCAGAACAAGTGGGCCGAGACTACGGTTAGACATCGCGCCCCACAGCATCACTGATCCCCCTCCATGCTTGACAGTAGGAAGGAGACAATCAATGTCATAGGCTTGTGCTGTCGTTCTTCAAACGTAAGCACGTCCGTTAGTCTGGAATAATGTGAACGACAATTCGTCTGACCAGATGACATTCTACCATTGCTGTGTCCAATTCTTATGTTCGTGACACCATGTTCGTCGTTTCAAGGCATTGCATAGTGTCACCAATGATTTTGGAATAGTCGCTCTACCTTGTATGTTTGCTGCATGCAGTTCACGGCAGATAGATTTGGCGATACACCCTCCTGTAGATGTGCGTTCATCTCAGATGTTATCTGGGATGCTGTTTTGTGCTTTCTGGCCACAATCCGTTTCAAAACCGTCTGTCTCTATCAGTCATCTTCGACTTTCTGCCACTGTTATGCGTGGCAGATGATGTCTTTCCCTGTTTGCTATAGGCTGTCATTGCCATCGACACGGTACTTCTCCCGACACCAACAAGGGTGGCCATTTTTGTTACTGTGGCCCCGGCAAGACAGGCTTCAATAATCATGCCTGTTTCGAAATCTGTGAGGTCAGCCATATCTAAGTTTTAACACCCCAATATACATTGCATCCGAACGCTATCACTGCTACGACTAGACTGATGTGTGCACATTATCGCCCACTAAGTGGAACTCAGCTGTCCAAACCTTCGTAGTAATTGCCAAGAGTGACATCACCTTCGGATGATCTGAAAATCCTAATTTTTCAACATTTATCAAGATTGCAAGATGCAATATGTATGTACTTTCCATCTCTTTCCACTGAGAATCTGAACTGGGTTGTCTCACCGTTTGATTTCGCAGACAGTGCGGAGGAAATAAATTTCACTGCTTACGAATGAGATTAATTTATCTTAGTGCCTTTATATATCGCTATTTATTTATCTTATTCCACACTCAAAGGTAAGTTCACCAAGAGTGAGGCGTCGTTGGCTGCTTTTTGGCTTGGGATGAGAGGATTATCCTAATCTAATAAAGAAAGCAGCAACACACACATATATATATATATATATATATATATCTGTGTTAGCAAGATTTCTCTGCTATGGCAACAATAAAATACAAAGCAAGAAATACACTAGTACTCAAGCATACATGCAGCTTGTGCAAATTCCTCTACGGAATTTCTAACGAATTGGTACATGCCAGAATGTGCATGTATGTATGGTGAATCCAATGTGAAGTTTGTTTGTGTAATGCTTGTATGTGTGCCGTGCTGCCATCCGCAAAGAAATAGACTGCAAGATTTTAAGGTGAATTTACGCGTTTCGTTGTTATCTGTAAGGCTTGATTTCAAGTATCTGTGCTCTAAGCATCAATCACAAGTTTCATATTAATGATTGATCGAAAACTTTATTGATATATTTTTACTCAGCGATTTTTGTTGCAGTAAACTGTTCTTTGTGTTTATTCAAGGAAGAGTGCCCCAAGTTTCTAATGTTACTCCAGAGTGTGCCGCAAACTCCAAAAGGTTGGGAAACACTGGAATAGAACATTTTCCCAACCTTTTTTCTCCCAGCGCCCCCTTTTTTCTCCCAACGCAATCTTACTTATGGAATCCTATGCTATACCTGTAGCTTCTACTGTCCCCCGGAACATTCCATTGCCCCCGAGGGGCGTTAATGCCCACGTTGGGAATCACTGGTAGGCCCTATGGAGCAAGGCTGGGGACAAATCACAAGAAAATCTAGGCACCCGAAAAAAAATTTTAATTTCCAAAAAATTTTTACAAGAGAAAAGGGACTAAATGTGGTTTTTTTTTCAGGACATAGTGATCCTCTTTCATGTGGCAGATATGCTTCTATGAATTCTTAATATTTTGTACTGCTATCAGCCTGTAATTTATCAACTACACAAAGAAAATTTTAGGCACTAATACTAATTTTTTAGTGACCTGGCGCCCGAGGTCATGTCCATCCCTGGTATAGTATAGAAATGGGCTATTACCTACTATTTCTAAACTAAAACACTAATGTTGGTTAATACGAGTGTCACTTCATTTTTCTTTTTCCTAAATGAAAATTTTTGTAAAGGAGTAAAAAAACAATGTAGCCGATTGAAGTTCAAGATTTTGAATTGTGTCTTTCTTCAGGAGTTTTAAAAATGATCAAATGTAAATTTTACTGAGAACTCTGAATTTTGATCTTCAAGATAGCATATTCCTGTCGATGTGAATGAAACTCCATAGCTATTTTATTATGGTGCTTTGTAATTTGACGTTAAACTTCTGCAAGATTGTGCATTCAGCTGTCATGCCAAGTATGTTTTCTCAAAGATATGCTTAGCTTTTAAGAGCCAAAGTTTTTTTTAGTGCCAGTTTGTTTTATTAATTAATAAAAGGTTCTTTTGTATTGATTGAAAAATAAAACAAAAACAAAAAAATTTTCTTGTCATTTTGTTTTACAGTTCAGAATCAGACATTTGTTTTCTCCTTGGAATATTGCTCTATAAATTTTTTTCTTTCCTAGTTCACTTAAACTCTGGCATGAATAGTATCAAGAAAAGTGTCTATGGCCGATCAACCTGCTAGCCACCGAGGGGGGTCACGAAGATCAGTCAAGCTTGCAAGTGAGCCACGGTCACCCATCAGAACAAGGTAAGAATGTCTTTCACTTTTTTTCAAGCAGTGTCTTAAAAACAACGTAAATCTATGATCAAAGCTGCACTTAGCAATTTTGTATTAATCTATATATATAAAATTGATTTTTTTTGTGTTACCTATACATATCTACATTTTTTGATCGATCGTCACCTTTTAAACCAGACATACATACACCTCATCCATATTCCTCTGCAGAACCTCTAACAAATTGGTACATGTGGGAATGTGCATGCAGTGAAACCTGGCGTGAAGTTTGTTTCTGTGTAATGCTTGTTGTGTGTAGTGCTGCCATCTGCCACCAGTTTTTCTAACTATGAGTGAAGTGTAATGATTGAATGATTTATTGTTGTAGGCCTGTTGCGGAGCGATCGTCACCAAATTTTGCATATATACCAAATGGGGCTTGACTTGAACAATAGGCTATTTTAAAAGTTTGTCAGAGCAGGGAAAAAAAGTCTGGCAGCAATGGTTTTTGGGTCTCAACAATCACTTTCGGAACGTTTACTTTGGTTACTGTAGTTCCCTAGCAATGCATCTCAGACATGTATATGCCATTATATGTATGATGGTTTGCCACTTTTTCAATCCTCCCGGTAATGAGGTTTTTTGAATAGACGTCAGAATCATCATCAGCATCACTTTAAGGGTCAGGCAAAGGATGATCCCCATAGAAATCAGTGTTAAAATTATGATTTTATTGTAGAAATGCGGAAATATATAGGGGTTTTCTGCCACATCATTAATTTTAAAAATTTTATTGAATTATCGATTTTTGAAATATTCAGTTCACTTAGGGATATACGAAGCGCAGAAAAGGTTCAAGAAAATTAGTCCCAGAGAATTAGCAAGACCTACTTTTCAGTTGGATATCCATGCAATAACATTGATTTCAACTTTTTATATATCTTCTCAACCATGAAATTTTTTTCAAATAAACAAATGACAAAAACACAGACATATACAAATACAAACATACACATTGGTACAAACATAAAAACACATAAATGCAAACACTTTGTGACCCCAAGGGACTTTATAATCCCCTTCAGACCTGCTGGAAGTACTTATTATCACATATGTTTCAGTCAACAGCTTTATTGTCTTTCCTTATTGTCATCCATTATTGTCTTTTAATATTTAACTGTATAAATTCATATGGTTTAGGATGTTTTAAAATTAATTATGGGCCGTGAAATACATCAAAGAAATTCCACAGCTTTAACTAAGTATTTTTTGAAGCAGAAACAGGCAGATGGATAACTTGAAGTTCAGGGGGGAATCTAAATACCTGGCACCCCTTAAAAAAGGAAAAAAAAAAATCATTTCTTCGTTTATTTAAATCTAGATTTGTTTATTTCAAGAGTCGCACAGAAAGTTGTCATATTGGTTAACTTAGACACGATTTGTATGCCCCTCAAAGAAAGAGGAAGATATCACGTGATCCGAAAAGCCTCATTGAATAAAACCTGAGCAGCGCTGGGTATTATAGCTAGTACTGGGTATAGTAAGCAAAGGTAAAACGTGCAACTGATCTCAATAAATATTTTCGTTCAGTAAGGGATAAACTAGGTGGTGGATAACTTTTCTAATTTCTTCTGCTTCCCATACTGTAGCTGCCAAGTCTCCCGAATTTTAGCTTCATCCCTCGACCTCCCGAAAAGTTCTTAAATCTCCTGAATTTTTATGAAAATCACAAAAAAATCCCTAATTGTCCCTGAAAGTTCCCTATTTCATTTAAAACAATCCCAGCTTCTGAAAACAATCCGTAAGGAATTTCTTGTGGGGCATGAAGTCTTTTTCCTGTTTTTTTCCCTTTCCGAATGCCGTCACACGTTGTAAGTGGGGAAATTCTTTTTTCAAGGAAGTTTTACAAACCCTCTGATAGTAACAAGAAAAGTTTTGTCTTATCGTGCCGGGAAATAGCTTAGCAGCCAATAGCCTTGGATAATAATTGAAGATTATAGTGACGCGCATGTGGTCAAAATTTCTTTTGTTGAAGTTACGTGCGTGCAATATAACAAAACATGATAAGCAAAAACATATTTAATTAATTTTTTTGATACTTATTCCCTGATGAATTTCCTTTCATCAAACATTCCAGAAAAGGGCAGACTTTTCCTTATTGTACAAGTTGTGTTACGGACATAAACATCGGTCATGGTGGAAAGACTGACATCATCACTCATATGAAATTTTAAAAAAAAACATCAAGCAAGTGTCACAAAAAGTCAGTGTTTTTCAAAAATTGGCGATTTTTTTCCTTCATCTTCTGATTTTAGGGTCATTCACGCAGAAACAGAACAAAAAGTATAGTTTGTTTCCAAAACCAAGACCTAACCAGAAAATAAGCCTTAGCTGGATTTTTCAAGATGCTCATAATATAAGCCCGACCACAAACCGCACAGTGGTGGTCAGCTGAAGTTGGTTTTCTGTGGTTCCCAACTTCAAGGCGCAAATGCGAGCCAATCTCCCCGTTAAAAAGTCTCGCCACAGAGAGCAACAGGCCTACAACGTTACAAATATTCAATCATTACACTTCACTCACAATTTGAAGTATAGATGGCAGCACTGAAATATACGCAACACTACCTACACACTCAGACTGTTAGGTGTACACACTCACTTTGTTCCAGACTCTGCCACTAAGCTGGGCTGGAAGAGATCTCGGCAACGGGATAAGTCCGGTGGCAGAGACCCTGGCTTTCATTCATTGTTAAAATTGTCAACCAGATGAAGGCATTCTGTAGGTCTGTTGCTATACATGACAGGTCGTCTTGTATAAAGTGATATTAATATACAATGTTATTGACATTTGTATTTAATGATAATTCAAGTTATTCTGTAGTTTTAAGTTCCCAAAAATGGCTAATTTGGACAAGTGGAAAATACTTCCAGAGTAATGAATCCTCAGAATGACTGCTATCTCCTCTTAACCAGATCACTTTTTAATTATTACTGCTCTTTTAAAAATATTTCAGAATTTAATTTAATGAAGCAGGGATATTCTTCAATAGTGGTGAGGAATTCAAAAAAAAGAGAAACATGCAACTTTAGCTCCTGAAAGTTTGGGTTTGATTTAAAAAAAAAACTTGATAGTTCGGGTTACATAGCTAAAGGTTTTATTTTTGACAGATCAGGACACTTTTGAATGCATTTCCTGTGGGGTTTGAAAAATTTGGGGAGAAAATATTTCAGGCACCATCCTGATTTCTCAATTTTCATCATCCAAATTCATTTATTTTGCCACAATCTTCTTGTTACAGTTCTGCATACAACTCAAGGTTCAGATACAGTTATGCTAAGTGGGTGTGTGTGAACAATTATTCCCTTATTGTATGGTCAGTTTTATTGATCAAATACATAGTTTACCATGCACCAGAAATGTATATTTAGACATAAGATGTACACATACAGGATATACATACAGTCAAACCTCATTAGTGCGTCACTCGGTTAACACGTCACTCCGCTTACCGGGTCACTTTTTGGAAGTCCCAATTATCTTCAGGCAGAAATTGGCACAGCTATGTCTTACTCCGCTTAACGAGTCACTCCGCTTGCTAAGTCATATTTTTGAGCTCCCAAGAGTGATATTAACGAGGTTTGACTATATATGTTTAAGTTAGATATTTTGAGGTTACGGAAATAGTAAATTTGATTTTCCTCCCATTTTGCCCAAAAAATCCACCCAGGCTGTAAGTGAACAATTCTTTTATTGTATGGTAATTTTATAAATCAAATACATGGGTTAACATACACCAAAAATTTATATTTAGACATAATGTAAGATGTACACATAAAGGGTGTACATACATGCTTAAATGAGCTATTTTGAGGTTGTGGAAAAGGGAAGTTCAATTTTCCCCATTTTGCCCAAATACGTGCATTTTTTAGAAAACCCCGCCTGAGCTGGATTTTTTATACCGTTAGAGGCACAGGGTGTTATTTGAAAAAGACCAGCTCTTCAAAAATCACTTAATATCAAGATTTTGCTTGTATTGAGCTTTTATAAAGTCGCCCAAGAACAAAACGTGAATAATCCAAAGAACTGAAACTGAAGTTACTATCGTTTTTTAGCTGCTTCAAAATATTAAAAATATTTTTGTAAATGGAGACTTTGTAAAAATTAAGAATATCGTGGTATCAAAGAGTCTCATTAAATTGAAAAAAAAAATCATTGTGGAGAGATTTGTCATTTTAGCACTTATTTCTCTTGATCATTTGTGGTATCCTCTGTGAGGAGGATAATTGGACCTGAATCTTGTTTTTAGAATGATTTGTTTTTTGATCATCTGAAGTGCATTGTCTATAGTGGACATTGATACAGTGAGATTAATTAGAACACGCATGTGACACTTCATTTAATATTCAGATTAAGTCAGAATGAAAAAAAAATGTCAATCATACTGAATATTGACCACATTATATAACACATTAGTATGGTTTCAATTAGGATACACTCAAATGACCCTTAAAAAATCGCATCACATTTTCTAAAAAATTTTCCCTTGTCTTGAAGTAAATCCTTTGTTTTAGGTTTTTTTTTTTTGCTCTCCACACTTATATCACATGAAATTATTGATACGAATGATCAGGGCTGGACAAATCACAAAAAAAAATCTAGTTGCCAAAAAAATTTTTAACTGAAGGAAATTCTAAATTAATGCTTCTCTTCTTTGACTTTTTTGGGGCATAGTGACCCTCTTTCATGTTTTCAGATATGCTGCTATAAATTCCAAAAATTTTGGGCTGCTCTCTGCCTACAATTTAGTAACTATACAAAGAAAATTTTAGGCACCAATTTTTTAGTCGCCTGGGATTTGTCTAGTCCTGCTGATCATTTCAATGATCTATTTCATTGATTTCTGTCTCGCGTACAGAAATAATTTTAGAAGTTAATTGTAGTTTATGATCTTGGTTCAGAGCCGTTTAACTTTATAGTAAGACTGGAATTACACTATAAAAGTTTGATAAAAGATCTTTTACAAAACTTGAACGAACAACCAATAAGTCTATTGGTTATATATTGTATATATTGTGGTATATATTATATATATACTAGCTGATACCTGGCGACAGTGCCCGCCCCGTAAAAAATTTATATATGTATAGCTTATTAATTAATTCTTAATCAAAAAAATTTCTGTATCAAGTAAGAAAAAAATTACTTTTATTTTTAAATAGTTTAATTAAAAACTTCAGGCAATCACTTGTGGATACACAATATTTTTTGTTTTTCCATCTGGTGTGTAGATGCCACATTTTTGGGATTATCAACACGCGACGTAAAGCTGTCCGTGTGAAAATCAGGGCTCAAGTAGGTTGATACCTGCCACTGCTAATGACTGGCCTTGCGCTTTGTTGATTGTCATGGCAAAAGCTAAACGAATCTGGAACTGTAATCGCTTGAAAGTGAATGGCATTTCTTCAGTGATAATCGGGATACGTGGAATGAAGACGTCTTCTCCTTTGGCACATCCAGTTAGAATCGTTGCTTCAATGATGTAATTGTGCAGTTTCTTCACGCAGAGTCTGTGTCCCCAAATTTCTTAAAAGCAATATAGGTGCTCCGACTTTGAGCGTCAAGTTGTGTGGTGGCACACCCGGAATATCCAAAGAGTTCAGAACTTCTACAGGATACAGAACTGCCTGCGCTGTGTCTGTGACAGTGTCAACGATTCGTAAGATGTGGAGTCTCCTGGAATAATTTTTAGGATTTTTTTTTGTTGGTCTTGTTCACACTGTTATTTTTTGGTGATAGAATCGCTCTCTCACAAAACTACTCATGGTTTCAGTGATTTTGTTGAATGCTTGGTAAGACTTTGTTTGCAAGTTCTTGAACTGAGTTTAACAACTGGCAAAATCCATTTGGGAACATAATCAGTCCAGTGCTTGGATCTACGGGAATTCTTCCATTGCCATGTTTGATCAACTGATGTTAAAATTATAGCAGTGGTGAGTGATTTTGCAGTTCATCTCGCATGTTGGTGGATAATGATTTTTTAACTTCGTGCCAGAGTGTTGATGATTTGAGGCAAGCATTGAGTTCATCAGCTGGCGTTGAACATTTTTATTCCCAGTTTTGTTGTCGTGGTTGTTCTCTGTAGTTAGTGACGTCACATATGTCCAGCTTGTGCAGCGAATATTATTCAAATGCCTTTAAAGCATTTTTTAAATTGAAATTATAACTCTACGATGGGCAGTTGATGAGATAAAGGCTGCATTAGCACTTACAGGACACCCTGTATATAGGCTAGCAGAAATACCCGGCGCTTCCCGGGTTTTCTTCAGTTACTGGGAGGATTGGAAAAATGACAAACCATTATAAAGGAATAAACTGTTATAGTAACAGAATTAAAGGTGTGACAAACCATTGTAAAGGCATATATACACGTCTGAAACGCATTGTTGGAAACCGGTAAGCGGCTATTAAAGTATTACGTCATCATCGATGGGGGGGGGGGTGGTTCCGATTTGCTGACTTTTGATGACAAGGGGTGGGGGTGTTTGGTCAATGCTTACGTCAGCAACCACCCTTTATGAAAATATGCGTTAGGATTCAGAACAGCAGAGCTGATGACGAAATTTTGCTGACAAGCGGAGGAGGGGGGTCATCGTTTTGCGGACTCCTGCTGACGGGGGGGGGGGGGTCAAAAATGGCTAAAAATTCGCTTCCGTAATACTTGAACGCCCCTAACCGAAGTAAACGTTCCGAAAGTGACTGTTGAGGCCCAGAAACCATTGTGTCCCCGATGGGTTTTCGCCCATTTCCGGCATTTGCCCAGCTCTGACGAACTTTTAAAGCCTACGGTTCAATCCCGATCCTGTTTGGTATATGTAAGGTGTTATGTAAAATTTGGTGACGATCGGTCTAAAACTGTAGATTTGTATAAAGAACAGACATACATATTCCATAGCTGCCAAGTCTCCCGAATTTTTCGGGAATCTCCCGAATTTTATCTTCATCGCTCGATCTCCCGAAAAGTTCTTAAATCTCCCGAATTTTTACGAAAATCACAAAAATCCCTAATTGTCTCTAAAAATTCCCTACTTCATTAAAAAAATCCCCGCTTATGAAAACAGTCCCTAAGAAATTTCTTGTGGGTCATGAAGCCTCTTTTTTTTCCCTTTCGAAATGACGTCACACATCGTAAATGGGGAAATTCCTTTTTTAAGGAAGTTTTACAAACCCTCTGATGGTAACAAGAAAGTTGTTTGTCTTATCGTGCAGGGAAATGGCTTAGCAGCCAATAGTCCTGGATAATAATCGAAGATTATAGTGACGCGCATATGGTCGAAATTTCTTTTGTTGAAGTTACGTACGTGCGATATAACAAAGCATGAATAATGATAAGCAAAAACATATTTAATCAATTTTAAAGATACTTATTCCGATGAATTTCCTTTCATCAAACGTTCCAGAAGAGGGCCGACTTTTCCTTTTTGTACAAGTTGTGTTACGGACATAAACATCGGTCATGGAAAGACTGCCATCATCAGTCGTGAAGTGAAAAAAAAACATCAAGCAAGTGTCACAAAAAGTCAGTGTTCTTCAAAAATTGACGGTGTTTTCCTTCATCTTCCGATGATTTTGGGGTCATTCGCAGAGAATGTTTGTTCACAGCGTTTCTGATTGAACACAATATTTATTTTTACATCATTGAAGTTTTGGCCTCCAATTTCACTTGTTTTTTGCGTAGGAATTTTATTCCCAAGGGTTTAACTTCCATGTGTGTAAAATCCCTATTTTAATTTGACTTCAGTTTTTGAGTAGGGATTTTATTCCTTACGCTTTAACTTTTATGTTTGGAAAATCCCTATTTTATTTGGAAAAATCCCTATTGTATTTATTAGGGAGTGGTTTTAGCATAAAATACGGGTGTGCGCGAAAATCTCCCGAATTTTCATTTTCAAAAGTTGGCAGCTATGATATACATACATAGAGACATACTTTCACATTTACATATAAGATTGGTTATATTCACTCAGATGTAATATTCTTATTGGTTGCATTTCAAGTTTTGTAAAAACTTTTCTAAAAATTTTAAAGTGTAATCCCAGTCTAAATCTCATTTTTCAAATCATTT